>NC_056748.1:379071170-379123670 GCF_019279795.1 Protopterus annectens
TGCATCATCAAATGAATACCATCCCCACGGTGAAGCACGGTGGTGGTAGTATCATGCTTTGGGGTTGCTTTTCTTCAGCTGGAACTGGGGCTTTAGTCAAGGTGGAGGGAATTAACAGTTCCAAATACCAGTCGGTTTTGGCCCAAAATCTTCAAGCTTCTGCTAGAAAGCTGAAGATGAAGAGGAATTTCACCTTTCATCATGAAAATGACCCCAAGCATACATCCAAATCAAAAAAAGAATGGCTTCACCAGAAGAAAATTAAAGTTTTGGAATAGCCTAGCCAGAGCCCAGACCTAAATGCAATAGAAAATCTGTGGGGTGATCTGAAGAGGGCTGTTCACAAGAGATGCCCTCGCAATCTGGCAACTTTGGAGTGCTTTTGTAAGGAAGAGTGGGCAAATATTGCCCAGTCAAGATGTGCCATGCTGATAGACTCCTACCCAAGAAGACTGAATGCTGTAATTATCTAAATTATCTAAAAATCTAAAACACTTCCCTTCACATTTCACATTCTTGCAGGGGGGCTATGCTCCCCTACACCCCCCATACCCCTCGTAACTTGAATATACCAACTCCGAGATCGCACTACAACGTCCACAAGAGCAGATTTCCTGTTCCTTTCAAGTTGGACTGTCGAACATTCGAAAGTTGGCATTCTGACATGTTGGTCATCTGACTAGTCAAGCTTTTCAGCTCGGTGTTTCGTGTGTCAGTCTACTGAGATTTCCATAATCTCAAGTAGACCCAAACATATATATATATATATGTGTGTGTGTGTGTGTATGTGTATATATGTATGTATGTATATATATATATATATATATATATATGTGTGTGTATGATATATATATATATATATATATATATATATGTACACATATACATACATACATACATACATAGTGTAAAATTAACAAGGAGGTGTGGAGAGTGCAGTGGGCCTTGCCACTTGCAAAAAATCAGTGTTTTACTTCCTTTATTTGTAGTGTGGTGTCGACTTCTGTGTTTGTGACCATATGCAGTCTATATTTAGGCTGTCGACTTTTGGTATTTCTCCTAATGTGTAGTACACTCAGATGCAATCTGCAAGAGCAAATGCTGAGACTTGTTTTAAAGGCTGCCAGCTGCTTTGTGTGTGAGATTGCAGTATAGCAGTGTTTGGGAATTTGCCCTTACCCTGATGTTGTGTGGTCTTGGTATATATACTTGGCATTGGGGAGGGTGTACGTTTTTTTTTCTTTTTCAGTCTTTTTAGACAAACTCATTTTTTTGTATGCTGTCTTTTAAGACAGTCATATATATATATATATATATATATATATATATATATATATCTGTCTGTATCTGTAGTTGAGTTGAAAAGGAGATGTTTTAGAAAAGCTCAGCATGTGCACCACGTATAAACATGTTCCTCTGCATTATTCTTAGAAAACGTGTACTAATGCAGAACTGTAAGTCAAATAAAATTTACTTGTGGTAGAAAGTAACCAGAAATCACAGTGAGTGCAGAAGTAGCATAACCACCTAAACGATGATCTTTGGCTGATTTGAGCAGCTAATACTTTAAGCTACCTTCATTCATGAAAGACTTTAAAGCCTTCACTGTATACAAACCATGCATAAACCACATGCTTAAAAACAAAGAATAAGCTTAAATTCTCTAGTTAGTTGGAAACTTTCTCAGACTACAGTTTTACCTGTCAGAGGCACAGTCATGCACACCAAGCCACTGTTTTAATATCCTATTTTCCTTGATTACAATAGTGGTCATAGCCTGTATACAGGCCAGTGTGATTTAGAAATGTATAATTACTTTTTGTATTTGATAATTCCCTTTCTTGGCCATCCAGCTTACTCATCTGCTGGAATAAATAATTCACATCATTAGTCCAAGATGATGCACAGTGGCTTTCATTTTTCTGGGATTCTCCAGGCCTCTGACTACTTTAATCTGTAAATATAGCATTTTTCTTCCTCTGTGGGGACATTTTAGCTTCACACCACATCATATCAGAAACCACTGCACCTTCATTATTTTTAGAAAAGTGTACTAATGCATAACTGTATGTCAAATAAAAATTAGTTTAAATGTGCTTAAAATAAACATTCTGACATATTGATTGAGTTTAACAGGAAGCTTTGTTGGCAAACTTCCATGCAGACTGAGACCCACTAATGCCCATTATTACGCATAATCTTAGAATAATCTTTTGCATGTGTTAACCTGCATTCATCCTTTATACATATTTTGTAATACCAGATAAGTAGCCTGGTATAAAAAACTGTGACAATATGAGGTATTGCCAGCTATGGCAGGAGAAGTAGGACAGTGGTTGTGTAACATATGCCAGCATAGCTAGTTGCAGTTTTGTAAAGAATTATATGTTATTTGTATATCAAACTGATATATACAGGAGCTCGTGTTGAAAATGTATTTGTAAATTGCTTGTATTAAAAATAAATGTAGCAACAGTGGGCCCTGTTTGACAGAAGAAAGAAATACACCTGTATGTCAGATTGCATTATAACTGTTAAAATTAATATTATGTCAGAGGATACTGGAAGAGAAGCGGTTAAGCACAGCCCCAGCTAACTTTTAGAAAAAATATCTTGAAATTAAATTACTTAATTTAGGCCATAAAGATTGTATCTCACAGGTCTCAGTGCAGCCAGAGAAAAAAAGTCTGTACTAGGAAGCCTTCTGTATTGTCCTTGGGGCTTAACTAATACTCTGGAAGGGTGGAAGTTTGAAATTTTTTTATGACTTCCAGAAGCTGCAACACATCATAGCAAAGCTCTGTCTATGTGTATGGTAAAATATATTTGCAATATTCTGGTTAATTTTCTAGTAAAGGTAGGTAGTATGGGAACGAGAAGTCAGATGACCAGATGTATGTGATGTCTTTCTATAATCCAGCCTGAAATTATGTTTTAATACTAGAAGAAACAGAAGTCTCAGAGCAGTCTGTTTTTTAAACCTAACAAAGAAGGATCCCTGACCTGCGTCATCTTGCCTTGCTCTAGTAAGTAACCAGGGAATAGTAATTCTTTAGATCAGTCAGGAAAATATAGTGAGATTAGTTAAGTACTGTTTTTCTGTATCTGTGTGAATCTGTTCATCTGTTGTTTTTAATATTTCGTGTGATTGAAACTCTGGTGTTTATTGTCAATATATATTTAGCATTTTCATGTTCTTTTATTATTTATTATTAAATATGTATAAACTTCTCATTGTGGGTGGTCCTTTTGAGAATATTTTAACCCTTGAGA
The DNA here is from genome assembly GCF_019279795.1 of Protopterus annectens. NCBI lineage: Eukaryota > Metazoa > Chordata > Ceratodontiformes > Protopteridae > Protopterus > Protopterus annectens. The sequence goes on from NC_056748.1 coordinate 379,074,444, forward strand.
GTACTTCTGTTTATTTGGTGATGCTGTGGCCACTCCTGAGAGCCTTGCCACATTGGTCAAACACTATTTGTATTAATATTAAATTCACTCAGTATAATTGGGTACCTTTGTAAGAGCCGTAGAGTAGCTGACTTTGGAATGTCTGGTGGCAGTAACTACCTTATAGTCTGGGCAAAGGGTAGCAGAGCGAGTAATTCTGTGCCAGCATTTCCCAGGTGTGTGTGTGTGTGTGTCTGTGTCTGTAAATCAAATCTCAGTGTGTGTGTGTATATCGACTGCCTGGAGCAGGGATGCAGAGCACTGGTCACAGAGAGAGAGGGCATGGACACTCTGCTGAGGACTCAACTCTACAGCGGTACCAATGGGGTGTCTTACTGGGGGCCTGGAAAGAGAGAAACCCAGTCCCTGAATTGGGTGTGTTCCCTGTGTGCTGTTAAGGGAAATTGTGCTTGATGCAGAGAGCTGCATCTGGAAATACTCTTTGTATCTATTTTTGTTCCAAATGAACGTCCCTCACTGGTGTCAGTGGTGAAGATTTGGGCTCCTTGATTACTGGCCCAGAGGAGGGACATCACATATTGGTGGCAGTGATGGGATATTAATTGAATGTTTGTAGCCTGTAGGCAGTTGTCACTGAAGGTGTTTACTCTCAGCAGCCACAAGGAAAACATAGTGTTTCATTTTCACAACAGTTTTATTTATTTTTTGTTAGTTTTTTTAGTCAGGGAAAGCAGGCAAAGATGTCTGCAGAGGATTTTGGCAAGCTGAAAAAGTTAGATGTTTTAAATTTAACCAGTGGAGCCATGTATCATATAGATGTCCGTAGAAGCAAGGTGGGGAACAAAAGGTGGGGGTCTGGGGAGCCCAGAAGTGGGAATAAGAGTATAGCAGTGGTAAGTTGTCTGTAGACAACAGGGGTCCCAAACTATTGCCAGAGTTTATATCCTATCTTAGTGGATGGAAAAAGTACCAGTTGGCCAAGGTGTGCAAAACCAAAGGACTGGTGCATGCCAGCCTGACTAAACAGGAAACAATTTCAGCCTTAGTAGACTAGCAGCCAGGAGGATAATCAGACTGGTGGTAGAGTTGTGTAGTCTTTAGAAACAGGACAGTTCACCTTTTCTTCAGAGGACTTAAAAAATCTGTCTAGAGTTAGAGACTTGAACTGAAGGCCAAACATTTGGAATTAGAATCAGCTGAGAGACTGCAGCATTTGGAGGCTGAAGAAAAGAAAAACAAATGGAATTAGAATAAGCAGAGAGACTACAGCATTTGGAGGCTGAAGAAAATAAGAGATTGTGGCATTTGCAGGCCGGAGAAAATGAGAAGCAGAATCAACATGAGAAGGAGATGCTGACTCATCACCAGGGTCATGGGGGTAATGGGATAGGGAATAACTGAACTCCAGAAGCAATAAAGGTCAATAAATTTCTTCCACAATTTAAAGAGAGTGATAATTGTAATACTTTTATTCATATATTTGAAAGATTATGTAAACAGTATAATGTTGATCAAGGACTCTGGTACAGTTCCTAACCCCCCCCCCCTTCTCCATGGTAAAGCTGTAACTGCTGTTTCTAAATTGCGTGATACTGATTGTTTAAATTATGATAAAGTCAAGCAAAGCTTTTTAGAATGTTTTAAGTTAACACCTGAAGCTTACAGAAAAAATATTGTTGAGCATAGACACAAGGCAGATGAAAGATTATGTGATTATATTGCTGAGTTAAGCACTTGTTTTCATGAGTGGGTTTCAGGTCATCACTTTTGAAGGGCTGGCAGACCTTTTGCTTAGGGAACAAGCCCTTAGTACTTTGCCTGAGGTCATGACAATCTGGTTGGCAAACTGGGAGTGTAACTCTGCAGATAAGCTGGGGGAAAAAGGAGATCTCTACTTAGCAAGCAGGGCATCACTGCACAAGAACGGGATAACCAGTGTTGCACATGGATGTAAGGGAACCCATGGTGGGCAGTCTAAACCACCGCAGCAGATTCCACCAGTAACAGGGGAAGCCACTAGCTCAGGTACATGTCCAGCATGAAGAGTTAGATGTTTTAAATGTAACCAGTGGAGCCATGTATCATATAGATGTCCATAGAAGCAAGGTGGGGAACATAAGGTGGGGGTCTGGGGAGCCAGGAATTGGGAATAAGAGTATGGCAGTGGTAAGCTGTCTGTAGACAACAGGGGTCCCAAACTATTGCTAGAGTTTATATCCTATCTTAATGGATGGAAAACAGGCGACTGCTAAAAGAGAGGACAGCCTCTGACATATAACCATTGTGAAGCCTGCAGTGGTTAAAAAGGAGCAGTACTTGCTTGTGCAGTCCTCTCCAGCCAAAGCTTTAGGAGGGACCCAATTCCAAATGCCTTTGGCCAGGCTTCACCTTGATTGGGATAGTGGAAAAGGAAGCAAGCAAGTAGGTGTGTTTGAGGATATCACTGCAGAAGTCTTGACAGGGAATGATATTGATAAGGCAGTACCTTTTGTGTATGCAGTTAACATGCAGTCATGCTTGGAAACAGGCATGTGGGTCTGGTAGCCTAGGGGAGACCCAGACAGACCCCACACCTGAAGCCAGGGCTGGAGAGGTGGCTATTTCAGGGAGGGAGCTACTCTGTAGCAGTGAGCCTGAAGGTGAGACAGCTGCTGGTAGGTACTGATGTTCCCTTGGACAGAGTGACTGTAAGGGCAGAGGTGAATGGTAGTATCCAGGCTGACAGGCACCACTGTCAGAGGGTACTAGGCTTCCTGTAGTCACAAAAATAGAGTTGCGACAGGCTCAGCTTGAGGGAAGTAGCAAGGGATGCACCTGATTCTCAAGGAAAAGTGAGACTGTATACTGGAACAAAGGGTTACTGTGTAGAGAGTGGACCCCTGAGGGAGGGCTAGACGGTGAGGTAATACAGCAGTTGGTAGTTCCTAGAGCCTACCATCTGGCACTTCTAGCCATAGCCCATGACATTCCTTCTGCAGGTCATATGGACATAAACAATACCAAGAGATGTATTATGCAGAACTTTTATTGGCCTGGGAATTGCAAGGGATGTAACAGGGTGCTGCAGGACCTGTGAGCAATGCCAAAAAGTAGGCAAGTTAGGAGACAAGGTCAAAGCTCCCTTGATGCCTTTGCCTGTGATTGAGGAGCCATTTCAGAGGGTGGCTATGGAGTTTTTGGGACCTTTGAGTATGCGTATCCCAAGTTCTACAGAAAGAAGTATAATCTGGTGATAGTAGATTATATGCTTGTAGATACCCTGAGGTGGTGGCTCTGTCCTCCATCAAGGCAGAGAAGGTGGCAAATGCTTTGTTAGAGTGGGTTTCCGAGAGAAATATGGACTGACAGAGGTGCCAGTTTCATGTCAGACCTGCTGGCTTGTCTGTGAGACCCTTGTGGGGTGAAGGTCCTAAAGATCACCCCCCTACCTGCCCTAGACTAATGGTCTTATAGAGAGGTTAACTCTACACTAAAGGCCAGCTACAGGCATTTGCAGACCAGTTTAAGAGAGAGAGAGTGGGACAAATATTTGCCCTATCTGCTGTTTGCATACAGAGAGGTACCCCAAGAATCCACAGGTTTTTCACCCTTTGAGTTGATGTATGGACATAGAGTGAATTGGGGCATTTAGATTTGATTTGTGGTGAGTCGAAGGGTGAGTGTGAATCCCACAAGGAGTCTGTTGTGGCATACTTCCTAAATTTCAGGATAAGGCTGAGGGAGCTCATGAGCTTGGCCAAGGAGAAACCTGGCAGGAGCCCAACAGCAACAAAAGGTGTGGTATGACAGGAATGCTGTAGCCAGAGAGTATGTGAGGCAGCAGGTTATGGTTCTCATTCCTCTCACACATTAAGCTGCAGACAGCTTGGGAGGGACCCTTCAAAGTAACAAGGAAGGTTGGTGATTTTAACTACATGGTAGAACTGCTTGGCAGGAGGCAGGGGCACAAATTGTACAATGTTAACATGATGAAACCTTACCATAATAGGGAGACCCTGGTGCTTAGTGTTTGCAGTGGATGACAGTAGGAGTCTGAGTGGGATCTATGGCTACATCGAGCCAGCCAGCAAAATTCCAAGTCACTAAGGTGGAGCCTAAAGTTATGCAGGCATATGATGTGACAGTGCAACACTGCAGTGGGGTCAGTGATGCCATGGCAGATGGGTTCTCAAGACAGGGTATGGGTTAGAGTATTCAAAGACAGGCTCATTCCTCTCAAGCAGCATTTCTCCAGGGTCACTTGTGAAACTAGCTTGAGTCTTCAAAGGGGGGACCTAACAAAGAAGGATCCTTCGCCTATCATGCATTGCTCTAGTAAGTAACCAGGGAATATTAATTCTTTAAATCAGTCAGGAAAATAGTGAGATTAGTTAAGTACTGTTTTTAATGTATCTGTGTGAATCTATTCATATGTGTTATTTTAATATTTCCTGTGATTGAAACTTTGGTGTTTATTGTAAATAGATATTTAGTATTTTCATGTTCTTTTATTAATTATTATTAAGTATATTTAAACTTCTCATTGTGGGTGGTCCTTGAATATTTTAACCTTTGAGAGTACTTATATTTATTTGGTGACACTGTGGCCACTCCTGAAAGCATTGCCACATTGGTCTAACAGTATCATTTGTATTAGTATTAATTTCACTCAGTATAATTGGGTACCCTTGTAAGAGCCTTAGAGTAGCTGACTTTAGAGTGTGTGGTGGCAGTAGCTACCTTATAGTCTTGGCAAAGGCTAGCAGAGCTAGTAAATCTATGCCAGCCTTTCCCAGGTGTGTGTAGATAAAATCTCAGTGTGTGTGTCAGCTGCTTGGAGCAGGGACACAGAGCACTAGTCACAGAGAGAATGTTGGAGGATTTGGCTTGGACACTTCGGCTGAGGACTGAATTCTGCAGCTGTGCCAGTTGGGGAGTCTTACTTGGGGGCCTGGAGAGAGAGAAACCCAGCCCCTGGACTGTGTGTGTTTCCTGTGTGCTGTTAAGGGAAATTGTGCTTAATGCAGAGAGCCACACCTGGAAATACTGTATGTATCTGGTTTTGTTCCAAGTGAACGTCCACCACCGGTGTCAGTGGTGAGGTGTCGGGCTCCTTGAATACTGGCCCAGAGGAGGGACTCATAAAAACACACTGTCCACACTTGATTTATAGTTTTACCCTATTGACACCCTGTTGGTTTCAAAAGCCCTCAGCTTTTTGTATTAATCCTAAATCTTTTGTACTTACCTATTACCAAATAACAATCTCAGAAGCATCACTTGCATTACCATTCTAACTCTTTACTTCACCAAGTACCAGGTTTTCTTGTCATGACCATCGTCTAGCCTTCTTCCCAAACTAATGGAAGTCAAATATGTATATTGACTGTGCAGAATGCAGAGTAGTTCATTTTAACCTGCCTACTTTGTTCATTATATCTTAGCAAGATCACCAGCTGGCTTATACTCCTTTTAACTGCCTGCTTGAAAGACTGTTGTCATATGGCTAGATAACCCTGTTCTCTGCCATTCTTTCTTTCTCAGTGGTAGTCTGCTACTTCTGCAGGAAGCTAACATCACTGCTGCTGAATCTAATGCATTGATGGCGAACCTATGACAAGTGTGTCAAAGGTGACATGCCTTGACTTTTTGGGTGACACACCAGCGTTCACAAACACCTGATTTACCAAAGAAACTGCTTTTACATTCATTGCTTGTGTGAAGTGAATTGAATTATTTTGTGCCAGGAGCCAGCTCAACAACACTGCTGCAAAGGTAAGGATGTTATTAATCTCAACGACTTTTTCGGTATACTGTCTCAATACCATCTGCATAGGGCAGTGCTGACATTGTTTTCTCTTTGTGGTTACACTTCTGCATGGGGCAAGTCGTATGCATTTCTAAGTGTGCTGTTTTACATTCCTTTCAAATGTCCCTCTTAATGCCTCCTAAAAGTGGCAACTTTTTACATTTAATAATGACAGTAATTAGATTTATAGACTTGTTTTACTTCAGAAAATGTATATTAAGTCACATTCATTTTTTCTGTCAGTGTCTCATATTAATAGTACTAGTAGTTTAAAAATATCCATCTCTCTTATTTCTAGATTTGTCCAGCTTCTGTTGAGATTTATCCCTGAAGTATTGAGAACTATGGTGTTTTGTTTATTTTTACTTATTTAAAATTTTTTAAATTGTTGTTGGGGGGGGGGGGGGGGGGGGATGACACACCAGCAGAGTCAAGTTAGGCATATTCCGAATTTTTGACACACCAAATCCAAAAGGTTCACCATCACTGGTCTAATGGATGGTTTGCTGATTTGTTCCTCCACTGTATTTGGGTGAATAACTACTGTATCGAAAAATGCTTCTGTTCCCTGCTTCTTGGAACACAGCCCAAACTTTTCAGAAAATATATCCTTTCCTTTCATATTTGCTGTATAAAAAAAGTGTCACTGCCCTCCACCAAGTAACATGTTCTTGCCATATGTGACAGATTGGCTACAGTCTCACAATCCACACAGGTGCTATTATTTTATATCTGAGGATACAGACTTTAAATCTCCCCTGCTGCCCTCAATTACTATGTGAGGGTGGTTGACCTCTAGACCATACATCAAAAACACACTGATCCGCTATAGAGCAGACTTAGTCATTGACTGCTTAAAGTTGCATTCTCTGTCTGCACCATCTCCCACAAACTCATCTGAAAGAGCTTTCAGTATTTCCTTTATTTCATTGGATGCCTCTAGCTAGCTTGCTTGTTTTTTCCCAACTCTAGCTTATTGCTGTTTTTTTATAATAAGGCTGTGTCTCTGGCCTCCACCTCTTATGATAATCTGATTTGCAAAGTCCCGCCCTCCCCTCTTTCGTTGCTATTGACTGCTGTATAAGCTGTTTATGTACTCTTTCCACCCACTGTTTTCCATAGATCCATGATACTGAGCGCCCACCCAACAAACCTGTATTGCTCTTGAGTAAACCTCCTTTGCTACATATTCTCTCCTGCTCATTTTCCTGGAGCTTAGCAAAGCTTGGAGTCCTAGCCTGCATTCCAGAAGTGTTTTACTTGTGTCTAGTGCCAACCACAAACCACAGTAAAAGCTGCACTCTCTAAAGCCAAAAACACAGCATCCATAGGACCGGACAACATCACAGGCTGCGTTTTACACGAACTTCAGAACGAACTGGCTCCACACTTAAGCACCATGTTCAATAATAGCCTCACATCAGGCTTTGTGCCCACTGAATGGTGCACAGCAACAGTTATCCCACTCCACAAAGGGGGAGCGACCACTGATCCCGGGAACTATCGACCTATTAGCCTGATGAGCCTGGTCTGCAAGGCCATGAAACGTATCATCATGGAACTCATAAACAAAGACAGTGGTAATCTCCAAACTCTGGATCCCACCCAGTTCGGGTTTGTGAAAGGCAGATCATGCCTCCTGAACCGGATTGATTCTTTGAGGCAGTCACCAAAGCCGTAGATGAGGGTAAGGTGGTTCACACAGCCTATCTTGACCTCACCAAGGCTTTCGACACCATCCCCCATTCTGGAATTATAGCTAAACTCACTAAACTAGGTAACAATCCCTATGTCACAAGATGGGTTGCCAACTGGCTCACTGACAGAACCCACACTGTAAAAGTTGCAGACTCCAAATCTGACCTCAAAGCAGTGACAAATGGAGTACCACAGGGTTCTGTCCTGGGACCTCTCCTGTTTGGTATCTACTTCTCTGAAGTACAGGCTAACACAGAAGGCCTCTGGCTAATGAAGTTTATAGATGACTGCAAACTAGGAGCCATAGTCAAGTCCCCAAATGATGTGGACATCCTACAGGGGCCACGCTGAGACAGATGCCTGGTGTCAGAGCTATGGCCTCAAGCTCAATGCCAAAAAGTGCAGTGTCATCCCCTTTGGTAAAAACTCTGTACCCATGAACTACCACATAGGCAGCAATCTACTTAACACCAAATGCGTGATAAGAGACCTTGGGACACTGGTGGACAGTAGTCTTTCCTTTGATAGTCACATCGCCACAGTAGTCAGGAAGTCCTTCTACGTGGCACACCTCATCATAAAAGGGTTCTCATCCAGAAAAAAGAGGTCATTGTTTCCCTCTCATTAGACACATTATAGAGTACAATGCCCCTTTTGGAATGTACCTCACAAGACATCAGCAGCTGGAAAGGCCACAGAAGTACCTCACAAAGAGGATTACTGGCCTCAAACAAATGCCCTACACTGACTGCCTTAAACACCTCCAGCTTTACTCCATAGCATATCTCCTACTCCGAGGTGATCTCTGCCTAACATATAAAGCTATGTCAAACCCAGAGCTGTTGGACATGCTACACCTAAAGAAATCCCAATCCCTCCGAGCTACACGCTCTAGGGACCTAAACCTTGTCACCACAATAAACAGGACATGCTGGAGGGATAGATTCCTGATCCATAGACTTCCCATACTCTGGAACAGGCTACCCATCTATGTCAAGCAAAGTTCTTCATTAGCACTCTTCAAGAAAAATCGTGATGAGTGGATGGGAAATAGGAAATACACCCCGGGGATTACTTCTATGTCTCTGCTCGACAGTGGCACAGGAAAATAACTTTTTTGGGTGGCGTAAGCCAGGGAACCTTGTTGGCTAGGCTTACGTAGGCCCTTGGGCCGATAGCCTAGTACCTACCTATGAACCAGGCAAAGTTAAGTACAGTAGAGAGTCGATTATCTGAACGTCAGTTATCCAAAATGTCGGTTATCCGAACCAGCCTTGCAAAGATTTTGAGTAGGAAAAATCATAAAGTCTGAATATGCAAACATTATATGTATTCACTTGAGCATGTTTTTTTTTGAGCTTGTAGCCAGCTGATGTGTGTAAAATATTCTTTATTGTCCACTGGAATCACTGAATGTTGAAAAGTGTATTCCTATGTGCAGAAAAAAAACAAGATTTTAGAAGTTTTTATCTGGTTCAATTATATGTTTGATTATCCAAACAGCTTGATTATCCAAACTACCCTATGTCCCAGTTAGTTCATATAATTAAGACTATGTTGTACCTTTGATTGCTAAATTGCATATATTTTTTTTTTTTATTGAACGAGAAACATCTTTATTAAATCACATAGCTCAAAAAAATGATTTTCCTGTCACTCAGCATCTCAGACAGAGCAGTCTGCAAGGAATCTTTAAAGTTTGCCAACTCATTGCACTCCTGAAAAATATGTTCACAGTTACCTCTTTCTTCCCCATCACACCTCCAATATTTGCTGTCTACCTGAGGAAAAATGTTTTGAAGTCTGCTTGGGGTGTAAGAATACTTATATAAAAAGATCCAGGCAAAGATCCTAAATCTTTTAGATTTTGTTGCATATTTCGGCGATATACATGCATCTCCCCATTGTTTTTTCGTGAATTGCTTATCAAATCTCTCTTCCAAATCCTTCCTAATTTTCTCTGATTGATTCTTATAGTTATCATGCAATATTTTATAAGCTCTAATAATTATTCCTTTCTTAATGGCAACTTCTGTTCTACATTCTACTAAAATCTCTACCAGTGGTGGTCTTTCGTTTATGACTCCCCTATTTCTTTCTCTTTGCCTATACTTTGATATCAATCCTTGATGTGGAAGGCAATCTCTAACCTGCAGACCAAATAAGTTCTTGGCGTCTTCCCATTCTGTTAAGTTTCCCTCCCTAGTTATTTGCTCCCAATACCTTGGTTCATTTGCTAGTTTACACACTTGTTATTTTGCGTGATTAGCTACTCTTTCCTGCTTTTTTAAAAAAAATGCTCTTCCTCTCTCTGTTACTGCTGTAAGATTGCATTGAAATTGCCTTCAGCAAGAGATTTTCAGCTAGTTTAAGTGATTTGTGGAAGCATTGCACTTGTGGGTTTCTTCTGCTATGCTTTTATATTAGGAGGACTGAGTTTATTCATCTTGTGGCAAGAGCTGTTTGTCTTGCCTATATGAGTTGGGAAATGCACAAAAGGACTCTTAGTGTACTCATTTTATCCAGAGGGCTCATCAGTTAGTTTTCTGTTTTTTTCTTTGCTGCTATTAATTTTGCCTGTTTGCATGGGTTAGCAGTGTCCTGTACAGTAGCAAACACCTAGAAAAAATGGTTCATAAAACCGTACCCTGTAAATAAGCAATATAGTGCGAATACCTTGTGTGCCAACAAACGTAGAGCAGCTAGTTGAGAGTCAAGTGTCAAAACCTATAGATTAAGTTGAAATTGGTATTGTGTAAACATTAAAGTTGGTGTAATTTAGTGCTGTTTAGCATACTCTGCTCCGATAAAGCACCCTTAAGCTTCTAACCCCAACACACCACACTGTTGTAGCTCATAAATCAAGGGACTGGACAGTATTGATATGCAATTTCCTAACATCTCTGTAGCCAGCCTGGTGTTTATGGGCATCTTGAGACAATTGTCTCATGTTTACTGACAACCACTGAATTCTTAAAGAAGCAGACACAGTATGTGAGAGGTGTACTTGCACAATGGCATTGGAGGCTAAACTCTCGCATACAAGTGTACATCAGGTTTTTGAAACCAGACACACAACACCCATCTCACATAGTACACACCACTTACATAGACTAACACATGCTGAGGCACTTAAAAGCAGTCTTCCTAAACAGTGAAGATCACCTAGAACACCTGCTGTCAAAGCTAAGCCTTAGCAAGCTCAAAGGCACTCAGAAACAAGCAATGAACATCACACATACTGTCAGTCTCAGTGGAGCTCTGAACACTAGACCTGTAAGGCAAGCAAACACACTTCTCAGGACTCTTGTTATAGAGGACTTCATTGTAAGATATACTGATGCCCCTCTAACCAGGCTGAACAAGGAGATGATAACTGTTAGTTGCTTATCTGGAGTCAGGATACGCCAAGTCATAAACTCATTCATGTCATTACACCACAGGTACCAGTATGATTACTTCATAGTCCATGTAGGTGTAAATGATCTGAGATGTACCTCCCTGGATTATATGAAGAGAGAGACATTATGGAGCTTTCAGACTATGCTACTCAGGGTGGTATGAGTTGAGCATTGAGCAGCATATTGTTATCAACGAGGATGATGCCACAATATGAGCAAAAGATTATCGATTTCAACAACTGGCTGTCTTTTTGGTGCCCTTTTAAGGGGATCCAGTATTTGTCACCTTGGTAGGACATGGCCAGCAGATCACGTTGCTTTACCAAGGATGTCCGCACCTCTTCTCTCTAGGCTTTTGAATACTGGCTAAATTTTTATTCATCCCCCATAGTGCCTTTTTTAGGCAATGCCAAAGTGGCAAACCTACTGACATAAAATCAACTCAACTGAACCTCAAGGTGTTACTGCTTAATGCAAACTACACTGCCTCCAAGCCCCCTCCCCCCCCCCACACACACACACATGAGAATATAGACATCTGTACAGTTGCAGAGACATGGTATAAAGTAGCAGACAGTACTCCAGCAGTGCAAGGTTTCAATGATTTCCACACTTTTAGACTAGTAGCTGCACAGACAAGGGCTAAAGGAGGAGGTGTCTCAATATACATCAATAACAAGCATACCTGAAAGGTTTCAAATATGATGACACTCTGGAATTCCTCCATGTGCAGATCACCATCGACACCAACTCCTAGCCAGCTATAGGTCACATACCATGTCCCAAGAAGCTCACAATGTGTACTTGGACCTACTAGAGACACCTAACACTCTACTCATATAAGGTGTTAATTACCCCTTTATAGATTGGGAATCCTATACAGCCTCAGAGCTACAGGCACAGAGATTCCTGGACTTTGTAACTACAAACACCCTTGAACAAGTAGTGAATATGCCCAATAGAGGCTCCAATATACTGGATCTCATGCTTGCAAATATGGGAGAATACTGCACTCCCCAAAGTTGTATCCTCTCTGGTAAGGTCTGACCATAAAACTGTCTCATTTGAAATCAAAATAAACTCCACAATCCCATTAAAATCAGTAATACTTGGGAACTAATGCAAGCCAAATTAGTGAGAGATTGTCAAAATCCAGTGCCCCTCCAAACCCAGAGAACACAGCAGCCTGTGCTAAATTGCTCTGCAAAGATCTGTATGACCATGTCATTGGCTGCCGTACCTACCAGAGGTTAGTCCAGGACTAACCCTAGAAACAAATCACCCTGATGGCATCCCAAATTAAACAGGATATACAGCAAAAGGAAAATAATACAGCAAAAATCAGAAAGGGTAATTCCCATAAAGATAGAAACTTTCTCGTCTAAGTAAATAGGCAGCTAAGAGGCCTGATTAGGTCAAGCAGTGCCAACTTTGAAGTGGAGTAGGGTGAATATTCCAAGATACGGCAGTCTCATAAATAGTATATATTCCCTCAGTGCTGTTTCTGGCGTTGCAGTTATGGGACCCAGGCTCTCATTGGACACCACATGATATTCATGAGTTTTAGGAGGTTTGAGGCATTAAGAAGCAGGAGATGAACAAGAATATAAAAGTAATAAATGTACACATAACAAAAACAAGCATATAAAATATCAATTTGAGGTTAACAGGATGGAAACTGTGCAGCGGCTGTACAGACTTTCCGGAGATGCTGTGGAAGATGCGGTTCTGCAGCATCTCCCCTGCCTCGAGTGATCTCCGATTAACAAAGTGTTTCCTCATTACCAGATGGCACTAGGCAGGATTTGGGAGCGGTGTCTACCTTGTAAGGATCATTGGAGCCAGCCTGCATTGCCTCAGCAGTTTCTTAGGTAGGAGACCAGTTAGAATGCAATGGATGTAGAAAGGCTGAAGGTGCTGGTACACAATCATGAGCCCCCCCCCTTCTGTACTTCTGAACAGTGCTTTTACTTCTGTAGTAGAGTGTTTTACCACACTGTCATGTTTGCTTCTGGTTTATATACTTTTCATTTCAAGTCCATTCATAGGATTTGTTTTCTTTCAAGGAATTGCTAATATGGTTAACATGTCAAAAAAAAGCAGGTGAAAGATCTTGAGGAAAACCCGCTTCAGTATGCTATCTGTTGTATAGCTTTGTAACCTACTTACTGTTTTTACTGTTTCTGCATTATTGTATCAAGAAGTCTCTTCTGATAAAGTAGGGCTATGCATGCACATCCTGTTACAAATCAGATCATGTCTGTCTGTCTGTTGTACAGGTGGGTGACCTGTTGTATTTAGGGCCCCAAGTTTGCCACAGGAGAAGTGAAGGATTCCAGTTTGAAATATACAAGCCCATGCAGATACATGTGTACAGCTATGGTTTTACTTAGTAGCATACAGTGGTCAGTGGAAGACAACTGAAATATTCCAGTCCCCTTTTGAGGAGCCATTCTAGAGGAGGGGTTGGGTTGTTGCGACCTTTGGAGGAGTTTTATGTTAATTCTTTTATTTAATGCACCCCCATAGGGCATACTTGTAGTTGAAAGGTGACAGATGCCAGGCAGCAGCAGAACTTTTGCATCACAGTTTTTAAAAAGGTGTGTCTGATCTTATTTTAAGTGCATTAACTAATTTTAAAGTGGATCAGTCTGTTGTGCTTTGTTGCCAGAGTGTTTGCTAATGGTAATGTTTCACTGCCATTGTTTTCAGATAATCCCTGGCTCTCAAAAGTGACCAAACAAAAAATGCTCCTCAGAAATAAAGTCTGGGCCAAGTGGCATACTACTAAAAGCCCAGATGATCACTTAAAGTTCAGACAGCTAAGAAATGATACAAAAAAAGCCATTCTGTCAGACAAAAGAAACTATTACATTCAACTCCAACATATCCAGCAAAACAAACCACAAAAATTCTGGGCAGGGATTAACACACACTTACACCCAGGCCGTACTGTCACACCCACCCCAGGAGGTGTACTGACCATGACAACCCAAAGCAAATTGCCAATACCTTTAACATGTTCTTCACTGAGACCATTCAGTCTCTTGCCAATCAACTAACTCCTGACATCTCATCTCTGACTTCCTCTACTACTACCTTACATCCCTCATTTCATCTCAAACCTGTCCCTACATCCCTTATCTGTACCCTTATTCTGAAACTCAAACCTACCACCACTGCAGCTGATCTCCTTCCTGCAGAATATCTGCAAAAAGCTGCAAATGCCATAGCCTACCCCATCTCCATTCTGATTAACAGAACAATCTCTGAGGGTACTATTCCTTCTATTTGGAATATCTCACATATTATCCCCCTGCATAAAGGTGGAAACTCCAGGGAATTATCCAACTATAGACCTATTGCTATACTATCTCCACTGGCAAAAATCATGGAGAAATGCATTCATAAGCAACCGTTAAAACGCCTAATAGATAACTTATTAGCTAACTGCCAACATGGCTTCAGGCCATTTCACAGCACTACCACTGCCCTTTTATCCTTCTCTGACTGTATAAACAAAAATCACAATAACAACACTCTATCCTCAGCCCTCTTTATTGATCTCTCTAAAGCCTTCGATATGGTTAACCACCAACTTCTCATAAACATACTCAAAAACCTATCTTTAGATGCACTGGCTATACAATGGTTTCAGTCCTACTTAAACAATAGGCAACAGGCAGTTCTGTGGGAGAACAACTTATCTCCCCATCTCCCCATTGCACTCAGTGTCCCCCAAGGCTCTCTCTACTTGGACCTCTTCTATTTTCTATTTTTATCAATGACCTGCATTCTGTAATTCTTCAAGCTACCGTAATACAATATGCAGATGACTCCACATTAATATGCTCAGTCCCCACTCCATCAGACCTTCAGTCTCTCACCCAAGATGTGTTTAACACAGTAGAGAAATAGTTACTACACCATTGCCTGATCTTGAAACCCAAAAAAACAAACTCCTTCTTATTACTCCCACCTATATGGCTACCCCACTATACTTTACTGTTACATCAAACAATGTAACCATTATATCCCCTGACTCTACTACAAAGCTACTAGGGGTACTAATTGATAATAACCATAACTTTGATACTCAAATTAACAGTACCATAAAAAGTCAACAAAAAACTAGGCTCCCTCTATAGAATCGAATCCTTTCTTACCCCACTAGCAAGGTCTACTATTGCCCAGACCCACTTAATCTCCACCCTCCTCTACGCCTCCCCTATATATACTAACCTCTCAAAAAACAACTTGAACAAACTGGCTGTCTCCTACAACAATATTGCTAGATTTGCAACAGGCTCTATATTCAGAACCCATCACTGTACTAATTATGAACAACTAGGATGGCTAGAGTTGCCAAATTTACTTCTATTCAAACAATTAACAGTTGCCTACAAAATCCTGTATCAGCCTACTAACACTCCAATTCTTACCAACCTTATCACCCCCTATAACAACCTTAAGACCCTACGCACATGTAATAAAATATTAGTACAAATAGGGAAAACCTACAATAAGGCTGGTGACTCTCTGTTCTCTAATACTGTGGGTAAAACCTGGAACTCTCTCCCCAGTGACCTGACCTCCCTTTCTTCACTAACACAATTTAAAAGCAGGCTGAAAACCTACCTTAAATTCCCTTGGTTATGCCCCTGTGTGAACCCAGACTACTCCTGCTTTTTTTTTACAAAGACACCCATCTCATTAACTGTATATACTAATTACCTATTGAAAACCATAAAGATAACAGGCCTTATATTTTGTTAAAATCTCTTCGTCAGTATCCCTAAAATGTCATCAACACTACCTACCTATGTTAACAAATGTTACAAGTCATATGATTATGTGATCAAACATGTTTTGAAGTGAAAATATTTGCTTATATATTAATGTACCCACATCTGTAAAATCTATTGTGTATAAAATAGCTTAATCTTGTATTGTACCTGTACCTGTGAAATATTGTTATTTTTATACATAAATTTTACTGTGTTTGAGGAGCTTTTCTCCCCGGGCCTCTGCTGAAAATGGACATATATCCAGCTGGACTAGCCCGGTCAACAAATGTAAAATAAATAAAATAAATAAATAAATAAATAATCATGACAGAAGTGACATAAAAACTCCCTTATGCATTTTACAGATGTCTTTTCATTATTGCATTAGCAAGTCTGCTTTCTCACATTTGGATACTGTAAGAAAAATGTTTATTTTTATTTGTGGGAAACGGGGCCAACTAGCCCTGCCTATTCACTTTCTGGGGCAAACCAGAAGCTGAGATCTAGATTAGTGTTTTAGTGTTAGAGTTCAAACTCTAGTCTAATGGCTTTATTTTATTGGCAGCTGATTGCCATAGTTAAGCTATGTTGCTAGCCAGCTGCAGATACATTTGCTGACCTGATTTGTACTTCATCTCTGTATATATGCAAGTGAAGGCATTTCAGTAGATTCATTTTAAACTCCATTAATATTTTGCTTTGAGGTTAGCAACCTTGAGTTACTAACCTGAACAATTTACTATTAATGCGTGTTGATACAGAAGTATTTATAATATGCTTATCCTAACATGAGCTGGTGTTTGACAGTGGTTGCATTATAGCTTCAAACGAGTTACAGCTCACTGCATCTTACTTGCAGATCAGTTAAGTAAAAAATTGATGGAACATTTTGGATTTGATTAATGCTTTAATTTTTAGACTTCTTTCATAGGAGCCTTGCAGAACCATTTCATCTTATCTCCTGTGGGCCTTGTTCTATTACAGGGGTTCTGTAATTTGTTAGATTATACTGTCAAATGGTTGTTGCTTTTCTAAGGTTCAGACAGAGAAGTTAAAAGCTTTCGCAGGACTCTTGCCTTTGAATTCCTGGTTTTCAAGCCATTGCGCTTATTAATGCATTAATTTGCCTTTCAGTTATTCGTAGCTGTACAACACAGGTGCAGACCAAATGAAATATATCATTTAGCAGAGTTTATAGAGTGTAACAAACACAGGGTCTTTGAAATCATTCCTGTTTTATGTGGGCCCAGCAGACCATGTCCATTTTTTAAAGGAATGTATAAAAATAGCTAACAGGTGACCTAGATACCCAAAACACTTCTAGTGAAACAGCAATAGTGTAAAGTTTCACATCCAGTGGGAGTCTAAATAGCATTCTGCAAGTAGTAGTAGTTTTATTTGCAGAAATGCAGCCAGAAATCTTAGCTGGGCAATTATGCTTAATAAACTTGTGCTTTGTAACATGAACTAAAATCTGTTATTTTAGACAAGAATTCTAGTGGATAGATTAAATGCCATATTATGAAGGTGTTCTTGTCATGTATGACCCACAGGTGTTTAACAGTAGTGTTTTGTGTAATGCTAATTTGTAGATGTCCACAAGTGAGAAGCTGCACCAGCATAATTCAAGTCCTAGGTAACCATAGTATGTTTGCCACAGGGATCATGGCTAAAGTACATTCAGAAGATGACTAGGATTAGCTGCTGGCAGATAGTCTTCCCTTAAGCCATATAGAGTGCATATCTGGACATCCTCAGGAGAGTTGTAGAGAAATTCAGATGTCCCTAGGTGGTGCAAAACTATATCCCTTACCACAGCTGTCTGGGGAAAGTTTGCTAGTAAAGGAGAACATGAACCATGTCAACACTGGAAAAAATGGGCAACTGTAAATGTTCATCAGTTCCTCTTTAGCAGAATTTAGTATACTTTGAGCTTGGCTGTTTGTGTGTGTTTAGGTTGAGTTTACAAGGCAGAGTTAGTCCGTGGACCATAATTACCTAGTCAACAGCCACCATCATCAGGCACATCTTGTTTCCAGGAGGAAAAGAATTTAGGCCAAGGATGAATACACATGTGCCCATCCAAACGTCAAGGGTTTTCTTGAAGGAGGTGAGTTTGTCACCCTGTTTTAATATATAAAGGGAGTTTATTCCAAAAAATAGGGAAGTGTTGAGTAATAAATATACCTATGCAGTGTGTCTTATGGATTTCTTGATGGCAATTCAAGTCTTTGGTTTGAGTGTGGGAGCCATTTGTTTTATGGAGGTGTGTGAGATAAAGGAGAGTTGGGTCCTTAACAGCTTGAAATGCTAGACTAAGTCTTGGTACCGCTATAGAACCCATAATATAGGGGTAGAGATACAAGACTGCCTTGATAGTGGAGTATCTCTTTTTAGTTAGGAACCTCTGGGGTCTTTCTAGCTACATGATTTTTTGGATATATGCATAGAAAAATTACGTTGTTTTATAACTGGTCTGATCAGACCAAAGTACGTATGGAGGAATGACCCCACTTTTTTTTATTACCTGGATAAGATATCTTTAGTTATAATTTAGCTAGCCATGTAGAAGGATTTGCTGGATATTATTGCTGTGTGGTGGTCAAGGACAGAGCGTTATTTACAGAGGTATTCATATGTCTGACAACTGTATCTGTCTAGAGTGGGGTGCTGTTTTTAGTGTAAATTGTTAAGATTTGTTGACCAAAGTAGACAATACTGCACTTCACTGCATTTAGTGTAAGCCCATTTTGTAACACACCTTTGATTTCATACGGTTTAGCCCTTGTTGTTAGAACACTGCATTGGGTACTAAGCATGTGAAAACACCCAGCTTGCAGTCATTGGCAAATTTAGTCAACCATATGTCTAGGTTACTGTTTTTTGAAATCCAGAAAGTACATGCTGAGCAGGAGGAGTCGGGGTACTGAGCCATGAGAAATGCCACTGGTCACCTTTTTTACTTTTTGTAGGGGGGTACCCTCTACTTTAACTACCTGGTTCCTGTCAGTTAGTATAAGGGTCTACTTGGGCTTTTAAGTTAGTTTTGTAATTCTCCTATGGGAGAAGATGTCAACTACCTTGACCAGATCCAGGTACATTGCATAGCTGCTCTGTAAAACTTCAATGACTTTACTATAGTAATAAATGCAATCTCCCAGTTGCAATATTATTGTGGGTCTAGAATAATATGATTTGTTTTATATTGGAGTTTATGAAATCAAATACAATATGTTAAATGGTATTGAAGATTATGCTTTTAGACTGCTGGCTCTAAAGTTTACAGAGGAGCATAATGATAGCCATTTTTATGCAAAGACAGAGTAACAGGTAGTCGCTATTCCAGTATCAGGATCTGTGATATCTCGAGGGTCCTACAGACCCTCAAACAGGACAAATCTGACTGCAACCTAGTGGTGATTCATGTAGTTGTAAATGGCCTGAGACACTCAACCCAGCTGGACATGCAGACAGATATGCTGGAGCTCATTTTGTGTGTCAAATGCAGATAAGATTCTGGCCTTGAGTGGAATCCTACCCTCACCCATATCCTTTGGAGAGGGATCTAATATTTGATAGTTTGTGACAAGATTATCAGGAATCCAAACTTGCTTTTTGCCAAGGATGCCTTGCACCTTTTGCTACACAGCATTAGCATATTGGCCAATGCACTTACTGCTTCCATGGTCTCTCCCTTCTGGATGTTAAAACATAACAAATAGGTTTGCAGTAAATTCCATTTGGGAAAATACCAAGGCTGCTTTGCTGAGTTCGAGAAGTCTTAGTAGTAAATTGTTGGATCTTAAGACTCCCTTGCAACTTGAACACATCTTTATCTGTACCGTAACAATAGACTTAATTTTGGTGTAAGGTCAGCACTCCCTCATTACTGGATTTCTACACATATGCATTCAGACCAGCTGGAAAATGCAGGGAAGTATTGATATTTGTCAGAGATCCAATCATCTCTAGACAGATTCCTCAATCCAGAAACAGCGAGGTCTGAATTTCAAATTACCCTTAAGACAAATTATCAATTCATAACCTGTTAGTTAACCAAATCTTTAGGGTTTATGATGCGAATGAACTCCATTCCCAAGTCAAAGTATGATTAAAGTTCATGAAATTAGTATTGTTTCAATCGTTGATGTCCGCTAGAATTGCTCTTTGCAGCACCCGCAATGTGCCGAGTAATGACTCCTCCTGGAGTTCGTAATGAGTTTACATGTATTGGTAACATATCTAAATACGATTGTAGATTCTTTTTTATAATACCCATTGCTCCTACTACTGTTGGGACTGTCTGGGTATCTTTCTTCCACATTGCTCTCGTTTCTGCCTGCAAATCCTGATATTTGCACATTGTCTGTATGCAAGACACTGTAGTCACTAGGTGTAGCAATTTCAATGATCAATGCTACTTTTGTTTTCTTTTCATGGACCACTATATCTGGTTTTCTCACATCTGTCTTTTGAACTGTTGGTAATGGGTGATCCCATGTGATGTAGATTTCATTTTCTATGATGGTTTGTGGCTCATACTTCCAGTGTTTTTCAACTACTTCAATATTATAATGATTGCAGGATCCCCAGTGCAACAGTCTTACCACATTATTATGCCTTTCAGTATACAGTCCTTCTGCCATAAGTATGTCACAACCAGCTACAAGGTGTGCAACTGTTTCCAATTCTGTTTTACAAAACCTACATTTGTCGTTTTTCCCACATGTTCACTGGACTTTGTAAACCAATGTGTATGTTGCCCATTGTCTTGGGCTGCCAATACTAACCTTTCATCTTTTGGTTTGAATTCGCCTCTCCTTAAACATTCCTGCATTCGATCCTAATCAACATGAGGTTTTTCCAGGAGTTTTCTATACTTGCAACTATATCTATGCATTTTTCACATGTCTTGCCCTCTCATCTGATCCTTCACCTTATATTCTCTGTCTTGTTTTTTGGCATATTCAATTGATGTCCAATTTTTATCTACTTCTGCTTTGATTTCCATTCCCGCTTGACTCCAATATGCTTCTGCTAGACTAAGAAGGGAATCATCTTAGATTTATTCTCCTCATGTTTCAAAACTTTCATTACATTTGCCTCTTGTGAGGTCAGCAGATATGTATGCAGTCCCACAATTGCAGATCAATACATGTAATCAATTTTAAGGAGACCCATAACTCCTTCAGAATGGAGAACATATAATCTAGGTATGCACTGATTTTTATAAATCGTTTGATGAGCATGAAGCATTGTTTTCCTGTCTAATCTATCCAACAGCTTTTGGGGCCAGTTAATCGCTCCAAAACTGTAAGTTAGGACAGAAAGAGCAAACTGATTTATAGCTTGAACATAGCCTGCTGTAGGTCACCATCCAGGTCACTGGAGGGCCATGAATGATTTTTAAATGTGCTTAAGAAACTACCCATAAATTAAATCTTTCTGATGAGCAATTTCAACCAGCCATTAATTAACTGGAGGACCTGAACCACAAAAGCTGTGTATGCTGAAATATTCCTAGACTAAATGTTAACCAGCCCTCTTGGGGGGTCAGAGTCCTCTAGAACTCATCCTCACTAACATCACACCTACATGCACTGTCTTTAGGGCATCTAAATCCTCCATAATAAGCATCTCTGAATTTAAATGTTTAAAAAGGGCAGCATATTACAACTATATGATGAGTTCTGAACATTTATGTGAATGATTTACAGCTACGTATGGCCTCAGCCATCACTTATCCAGTGAATTTTACTCTCATCTAACACATAGTAGTACAAACCAAATGGTTCCAATCAAAATGAAATATACTGGAAACATAAAAATAAAGCACTTAGGTGGAATGTCATCATTAATAGGTTCATAGATTTATAGATTAGTATTAGGCTAGCTGCCCTTGGGGCCATTTTAAGCATAGCCAATTACCCCATGTGAGAATCAAACCCTGGACCTTATGGCTGCAAGGTAAACACTTTAACCATTATTCCAACCTCCCACCCCTTAATAACTTCTACAGTAAAAGAAAAACAAATAAATACTAAAGGCCTATAATTAGTTAAAATTTGCCCACAGTAAAGACTGCAGAAAATGTGAGCAAAAATCGGAAAGTTACTGTGAGGAAGATCAAAGTAAAACATAAATTAAAATTAACATCCAAGCCAAGAATAATCATAAGTCCTTTAGTTACATCAAATACTAATGAAATCATACTCATCAATGCTCTGAATTAATTTATAACTGTATTACCCAATCTGACTCTAAAGACTTGCAGATAAATTTAGTGCCAAATTCATGTCAAAAACACTTACTGAAGTTCCATAAATTCCAGAGTCCCTTCCTCCCACCATGATTATGGAGCATGTCCTAACTGCATTCTGTAAAGCCGGAAATACCACATCTGTGGACCCAGTTATATACTTGATTGGTTAAATTAGCATGTCCTCTCTGAATCCCTCCTAAAACTGTTCCACTTAAGCAGGGTATGTTTTTGAGGTCTAAAAATGGTCATTCACACCTACCTGAATCACCACTGTTATAGTAAGATTTGTCCTTGCTGAGGGTTTATAGGGCTATCTTGTTATCAAGGGATCATGATACTGGAATAATGACTACTGTTACCCTGTCTTTGTCCAGAGTAGTAGGTGCAGAGTTAGTGTGCTTGACAATGGACTTGAGTTACTGCTGGTGAGCAGATTTTAGTGGCAATGAAAGGTTTGCAGACTGGTGATTCACTGAGGTATGTAAATAGGGTGGGAGATGTCATTGTATTGCTGCTGTGAAGTCCTGATTCTTGGAGGCTTGGGGACTGTTTATTTACAACCTTGGCATATTTTGGATTAAGCCTAGAGTAAGCATAATGACAAGGAAAAGGTTATTAGCACATGTTATTGTGAGAAACAGCTATCCCTTAAATACTGCCAATTAACAAGACTGGGACAGGATCATGATTTTGAGTCTTCTGAAGACTGTAAGACTTTTGGTATAGAGATGGTGTTATGATAAGCTCAGAATGCCTACAATTTCATGCAATGCTATTAGCATGTATATTCAGCTTTTTTCCCCAAACCATAGTGTCACAGCCTTAACTGGTAGTACACTTGCCTTTAGTGATGGAAGATCAGAAGGCTGTGGGTTGTATTACCATCCACATGATTGGATTAATTTTCAGACTGCTGGGGGTTCTGCACTCCTGAGCATGCCATCCTTCCGATGAGATATTAAACCGAGGTCTTGTCTGCTTGAGTTGGAGGTAGCTCAGGTGGATCTAAAATATTGCATTGCACTTGTTGAAAAGAGTTAGGAAGTTCCTTGGTGTCCTAGCAAAATTTTCCCTGGAGGTATTAATACCACCTTGGGTGTCCCCTAAAAAGAGGCTAGTAACCTTCTTCAGTTGCATCTTTGCCCAAGTGCATGAACCTGCTTCTTGGGCTTCCATTCACATCTTCTCTAACCGTTATAAGCTCAATGCCCAATCTAGAAATAGAGCCAGATTTGTGGCTGTGGTATTACAGACATGATCTAGCCTTTCACTCATGTTTGGTGCCTGAGTCCTCACACTGTTTCATATTCAGCATTTCCTCTTCTGAATCTTCCGTACTGCAGTTACGATTCTTGTGAAGGACATAGTATTGTTATGTGATGCTAAGCACCTTAACAGATACTGCAGCGATGATCCTTATATTCAGGTATGGTCTCCATCCTCCTCCTCCTTGATGTTGTTAAGGAAACAGGTTTGTGGATTTTATTGTATATAGTATGTTCTGAGTTAGACTGTTTGTTCTGTTATGGTAGTGGAGTTTTCGATAAATAGTAAAATATTATTCATTATCTATAAACAGTATGTAAATGCTTTTCCCCGGAGTTATGTTTGCTGAGGGGTTGGTTTGCACATTATTAGGTTTTAGGTTAAATGCAGTAACACATTTTTAGCAACATCCTTCACACTATGTTCTGAAAATCCCATGGGTATCTTATCCCTTACTACTATTATTGCTGCTGACACCATTGGTGGGGTGCATAACCTTGAATTCCATCCCGCTGCTTTGCTCATGTAACTACAGGACTGATGTTCAGTTGCAGCTAATTCCATTTGTTTTATAAAGTTTAATATCATAATATCGAAAACATCTAATTTTCCGATCAGAATACCAAATGAAATATCCGAAATTTAAAATAACGTGCAATCGGAATACTGAATTAAATCTCTGAAAGGGACAATTTGATGTTAATATTGAAAATATAAGGCATTCAAAAGGAAGTGTTCACCATAGGTGTATTCCTTTTGTTTTCATTGCACCGTTTCCCACACATCACGTGAATGTCAACCGTGTCATTGAATCATCCAGTGTTCCACTACACATATATAGCAGTGAAGAAGTATTTTTCTCAACTAGACAAAAGATATGCACTTGCAAAGACTACTTTATCCAAGTACCGACATAGCTATAGAATTCTTTGCAATCCTACAATCAGTGGTGCACTACTACATATAAAACATATTACATATCTGTGTTTATCAAAAGGAGCAGTGTTCAGCTAACAGATAAATCCTCTTGCAGAGAATTGATCCCTTTTAGATAGTAAGCGCATAAATGTAGACTCTCTCAATCAATCTACGCCGTTTAGGAGAAGTGAGCAGGCAGTTTAGGACTCCGTGTTTTAAATCCTCCACGTGGTTCTGTTCTAATTGTATTGCATGCAAAATATTGGTAAGGTACAACTGTTTTTCCCAAGCAAACTACAGAAACATCTGTGCCAACCCTCTACACTATTTTGACTTCTAGGGTATCCTAAAAGACAAGTCTCATACTGGTACCAAAACTGTATGTCAAATAAAGGTGGATTCCTCTGATTTGCATTACAAATGCCATAATGTCGAGGTCTGGCTGTAATATAGTTATCTTAGGGAAACCATTGTGTGAGTTTTTCAGTCTGTGACAACTCTCCCTCTATTTCAGTAAAAGTAGATAAAACATCAGTAGGATGTAAAAAGATTAGAGCGGGAATTTGTTTACATAGTAAAATCTACGTTAGTTCCAAAGTGCCCAGCAAGGTGCAATTTCTGAATTTGTCACCAAATAATTTGACATAGGTAGAACCAACATCCCTTAACTTTTACTCAGGGGAAGATTTTACCAGTACTATTCACTGCCCCCTTCTCGAAGTCACAAAACACCATTTTTGGCTTAAAAGCATAACAAAACTATGAACACAAATGTATAATAGAGGTCCACAAATAGTCATAATTAGGTTCTGTTTTAGAAGTAAGTATAAAGTATACCGTACACAACGGAGACAGTTTTTCCTTCTGTTCCAACAATGTAGTGTGTACACTTGCTTACATTCACTGGCAATTATCAAAAAAGTACCGTCCACAATGAAAAAATCAGAGGCACCACATTATCTTTAAGTTCTCTGCGTGGTCAATAGCACTGCATTTGGGGAACTTGTTCCACTACTACTGTGATTTACGATGAAACTTCCACTTTTAAGTGGTAACATTTCCAAACAAATATCACTTAAGGCATGCGCGACTGTAGCATTTGCATTCCTGCTTTTATTACTCACTCTCTAAACAGTCTGGTTTAATGCATTTGAATTGGGTAAAGTATTCACTATTTCAGTGGATGTACCCGCTAAAACTTCCGATATAATTTTACATGGGTCTTCCAAAGTAGATTCTGCTGTCCTCTTAATAGTAGCACGTAACTTAAATCCTTCACATTTCAAAATATTAGGTCCATGAAAATGCTCACTACGCTTAAGCAGCTTTTCACCATCAACCAAGGTTTCCAGTAACACAGCGTCCTTTGCATTTATCCCTCATCTTTCTACTACAGCACCAGTAATTACAAATATCAGTACTTTTCTCGAGGTAGTACTGATATCTAGCAACCACTAACATTTGCTTCCCTTTCTGAGTTAACATTGTTTCATGACAAACACCAATTGTACCATGCAGGCGCACAACCTTTGTTTTCATCTCGACTCATTTTGTACAGCAATACCTGTGGAAAACTAACATTACAGCCACTTTATTATTAACAACACACAACTTATTACTTTTACATGTAATCAGCCTTGCACAATTATGGTAATATCCTTTGAATTCTCTTTCATGTAATCCACTTCTCTGTGTCAATGAGTTCCTGACTTATAAGCAGACCATAGAATTCTGCTTACAGATATACGACTAGGTGGCATCATCACATTTATCAGATCGAGATTTTAAAGGCGAATGTACCTGTGCATTTATTTAGTGTTTCGATATTATACTGCAAATATTTATACAATGTTTTAATTTTCACACATGCACTACAGACAACAGACGTTCGAGATAATGATAGTAAACCGTTTTACAAATATATTGCAGGAATGATCTTTCTTCTGAAACATTTGTGGTTATTATGATGCCGTCATGCAACCATACCACTCTGATCTCTTTGGTGAAGCAGGCAGAGTACTGAAATTTTCACAATAGTTTTTTACATATTGCAGAGTTTAACCATGTTGTTCGATCTCGGATCTTTTATAAATGTGCTTCATTACTCGGGCAAAATTTTTGTTGGTGCAGATGAAGTTTGCTACCTGCAAACTAATCCAAAGCTCTGCACAAATGTTTCATAGGAAGAATGTTTTGTGTCATAATAAATTATTTTTACCGTAGAAGCTGTGGTATTATTACAAGTCTTAAAACACTGAGCTTTTTTGAAAATACATTATTTTTATTTTATTCGGCTGGAAAATAGATTGGCAAATCTTCAATTCATTCCCATTTGAAGATGTAACTTTACTCTAGTTACAATCAGTAGTTGTATTGAAAATCTTTCAGCTTGTGCTTACAAAGCCAGCAGTAAAATATTCAGAAAATCTTCCAAAAGTGTATTTTTCCATGCTCAAGCTGCACTGCTGAAAAATATATATGCAGTCTCAGAATACAAATATCTTTCATTGTACAACTTTTCACAACCTTGTGAGAGTGATCACAGTAATTTATTTTTAATGACCTACAGTAATTCATTTTAAGAGCTAGGTGGTATAAGATAGTATCTTTGGGCCAACCCCCCCCCCCAAAAAAAAATAAAATTGCAGACTGTAGCAGAACACTGTATTTTGAATTTTTGTTACCATTTTGCATACTATTGATGGGATGTGGTCAGAAAAATGTACACCCTTGAAATTTTCTGAAAATGATGTATAGTCAAAAAACAGTTTTGTATAAAACTGTATCCATATTACTTTTTTTGTTTTCTTTTCTTTACTAACCACCATAAGCAGAGCTGATGAGAAACAGATGACTGAATCTTTGAAAAGGAAATACCCCAAATCCTGACATCTGATTTATTGTGAAATAGTAATTCTCACTTTTGTTTCTGTGTGTTTATCGCATTACAGCAAGCCTTGGTTTAGATGCTGGCAACAGAATTGTGAGTCACTGTGCTAAAAGGAATGCCAGAAACCATAAACTGAACCACAAGCTCATACCCTCACTGCACCATACTGCTATAAAGTCATAGCAAGTTGCAAAAGCCAGTATAGATAACACCTAGATAAGCGTATATTACAAGAACATTTTCAGGTGAATTTGATTTTGTCCTACACCCTAAATAAGAAGTGTATGAAGTTAAAGACACTTTGGAGACCATTGCTGCATATTCCCTAAAAATTCTGTCTGACATTCAGGTGTTTATGCAATGGTGTAAAAATACTGCAACATTCACACAAAGCAAAAGATACTGTAACAAGGTGAGCAAAGTTCCAAATCATGATTAAATAATACAATCCCCCAGAATATCTGTGATATATATATATATATATATATATATATATATATATATATATGTGTGTGTGTGTGTACACACATAAATATATAGTCTCATCACTAAGAGATTGCTCAAAAGAGCAATTTTTTTGATTGAATATAAAAAGATTGAATGGGGAAAAAAACACAAATTTTCTTTTTTCGGGGGGGGCAGCTGTATCCCCATATTTTCTGCTAATTGTATGTACCAACTCAAAGGTCACATAACAGCAGGGAAAAGACAATTTTCAGATCCTAAAATCCACAATAAAAAGTGACAGGACCCAGAAACGGCAACTAATCCAACTTTATTCACTAAAACAACCACGATTAGCACTTTCTTTTGTGATAAACAGACTTCATCAAATGAAATACACTTGGATACTCCGTCATATTTAAAACACATCCCATCATCATGTGACTTCCAATGTATCACATTTAAAGAGCCCACACACAGTTGTAAGCATTGTATGATGCATTACATAATACTATCAGAACCACTTAAAAACATGCTTAGAAAAGATGAAAAAATAACTGAACAGCCATTAAAATAATTATTAACAAAATATATGTATATAAAACACTCCTCTCTGAAAAGTTTTAAGATTTAAAACTGGCTGAACAGATTAACTCATTTAAGCCTGGACTCTCACTTGAATTATATTTCAATTGCCACAGCTGTTCCTGTTTATCCAAATGCAATCCTAAAGGGCAACTCTTTGGATTTTCAATCGACTTCTCCAAAACAACAAATTCAAAATAATGTGTAGGATGCAATTTTAATGTGCTTAGCCAAAGCATTAGTTTCTTGTGCTTTAGAAATGGCATGCACATGTTTCTTTATCCTTTCTTTTGATGCCGTTTCCGTCCTGCCTACATAAAAAGCAGTGCAAGACTCACATAGGGCTGCATACACCACTCTTTTTGTATTGCAGTTATATAATTACCTTGTATTTGATGCGTCTTCTCGTTGATAACAAATGCCTGGGTACATTTTATATAGGGATAAGCTTTAGAAGACCCACATCTTTTCATAGTAAAATCTTGATTGTCTAAGGAAGAAATAACAAGCATTTCCAGGCAATCTTTTTAAGTTTTTGCCTGTCCTGAAAATTATTGTTGGCTTGTCTTCTAACTTACTAGCCAACATATGATCCTCCCTAATAATTGCACAATTTTTCATAATTATTCTTCTAACCTCTGCTTGATGTAAAGAAAAAGTGGTGATAAAGGAACTCTTATACTTGTCAATCAGAGCCAAAACAGTTCCATTTATTCGAGACATCACTGCGAGCCTCCCATTAAATGATGACTCTCCCAGCCTACTTGGGGGTGTCAACTGTGGCTTTAAAATAGGCACATGCATTGTTTTGTCTTTTAATCATGATTTCATCTACGAATGAATCAACAAAAGCTTCAGGATATCCACGTCCCAAAAACATGGATTTTAACAGAAAACATTCTTCCACAAAATCTCCATATAATTATGTCAATCGTGCTGCCCAAAAAAAATGTCCTATTAAAACTGCCTTTTTTTGCTGGAGAGGATGATAACATTCAAAATGTGAAAAGAATTTGAATAAGTGGGCTTCCTATATATTTTAGACACCAAACACCCATTAGTATCTTTTTTAAAAGTGCCACATCTAGATATGCGATGGCTTGGTCATTCACCTCAAATGAAAATTTTAGAAATCCAGTCCAGCTGTTGATGTATTCCTTGAAATTCAAAATTGCCTCCTCCTGCCCTGTCCATATGAGAAAAATGTCATCCTGGTACCTAATGTACATGGTCCAGGATTCTTTGAAGCTACTGTTAAACAAAAACTACATTTGGATAAAAAGGAACTGCTGTGGCAATTGAAATGTAATGCATGTGAGAGCCCAGGCTCAGCCAGTTTTAAAGCTTTTCAGAGATGTGTTTTTATGTACATATATTTTTGTTAATTATGTTAATGGCTATGTAGTTATTTTTTCATCTTTTCTAAGCATGTTTTTAAGTAGTTTTGTTAGTATTATGTGATGCATCACACAATGTTTATAATTGTGTGGGCTGTTTAAATGTGATACATTGCAAGTCACATGATGGGGTGTTTTTTAAATATGGTGGAGTATCCAAGTATATATTTCATCTGATGTGTGTTTATCACAGACAAAATTGCTAATCGTGGTTGTTTTAGTGAATAAAGTTGGATTAGTTGCCGTTTCTGGGTTTTGCTGCTTTTTATTGTGAATTTTAGAGTTTGTTGTTAGTGTTTATGAATTTCAAATTTTTAGACCCTGCGATAACATAATGTCACATGGAAAGAAACTGTCAGGCTGAAAAAGCTGTCTATAAGATTGTTCGCGCTTGCAGACTGTAACTGTGTACGCATTTTTTTTTAATCCACAGAATTGGTCCAATTGATCCATTCATTCCTGTATTGAGACGAAGGACATCTGGCCTATTTTTACCCAGTGGAGCTGAGAGTTGGGTGTTAGAGAGTTGCCAGTCTGCAGATCCTGTGGACTGCCGGTTATCTCCACCTCCTTGGCACACTGCAACCTCTTTTGTAGCTGCCTCGGAAGGTGCATATGCTGTTCAGCTCATGCACAACCTCCAGACCAAGAAGAACAGAGTAGACAAGCTTTGCTGTTCATGTTAACATATGCCTGCATTGCAGCAGGTATCAGCAATGTAACAATTCAAGCTGCCCCCCCCCCACAGGATGGGTGGATCAGCATCAGCTACTCTCTCTTATCTAACCTCCACCTGGTCCTTCCAGTGCCCATGCTCTAAGTTGAACACTGGGCAACTGGGGTGCCACCACCCTTTATCCTTCTGTTGTATTGACCATATGTACCCAGAGAATCTATACTGACAAAATTGCCTGCCCAACTGACCTCAGACTAGAAAATTGCAGTAGTTAACACAGTTGTGAGCCATGCAGAAGTGCCCGACCACAAAAGAAAATCACTCTGGAAAAAAAAGATAAATCTCTAACCAAATCATTTTAGTGGAAGATCAGCCCAAGTCTTTGTAAATTGTGAGAATGTTTTTTCATTTTGAAGCTATCTGTGGAAAAGTGAATAGTATTTACCGTCCCAGAAAGTGGCATTAAAAGATCTATGCCTCACATTTTTCCTCAATTGTCTGAATTTATTTAATGAAATTTGCACCGGAACTCCTCAGTTGTTCACAGACGTTGAAGACCTGTCTCAAGTGAAAGGTCTTGATTCCTGTTTTTCATGGTCATGGTAGTTGCAAAATCTGTACATGTATATTGCTTGTTTCACGATGTTTTATCTTAAAAAGTTCCCACAGTTGAACAATTCACTTTACATTAGAAAAATCAGGTAAATTCTGTGTAGGAGAAATGCAGACTGAAACTGCAATTTTTCAAATTTGCATGTAGTGGAAAATGTAGGAAGAATGTTTCACAGGCTGCTCCACTGACCTGTGTGCATGTGTGTGTGTGTGTGTATGTTTTATATATATATATATATATATATATATATATATATATATAATGTATGTATGTATATGTGTGTGTATGTATATATATATGTATATATATATATATGTGTGTGTGTGTGTGTGTGTGTGTGTATGTATATATATATATATATATATATTTAGTAGGGGGTGTTTCGGAGGCACAGGAGGGCTTTCACCCTGCTAAACATGTTATTTTTATACTTTTCAATCATTTTGGACTTTCTTTTAAAATGATTGCTTTTTTTTCATTCGCTGTTTGAGGCATTCAATATTTGATCATATAGTTTGATGATTGACATATATATATATATATATATATCTATCTATGGGAACCTATCAGTTCCACGAAAAATCACTTACCCAAAGACGAGTTCACCGAGACCACATTGCCGACACAACACATCACCGACAATGGTAAGTAGTGCGGAACGGGATGTATTCCTGTTTCTGCAAAGTGGTGCGATCTTGAAGTTGGTATATTTAAGTAGCGGTGGTGTGGGGGGCGCAGGAGGGCTTGCCCCCTGCTATATACATGTTTCTTGTTGTTTTTAATTTAATTGCGGGAATGAGAATACATTCCGTTCCGCAGTACTTATACTTAACTATGTCGGTGATGTGGTCTTGGCGAACTCGTCTTTGGGTAAGTGGTTTTTCGTAGATCTGATATCGATCCATATATATATATATATATATATATATATATATATATATATGACACTGTGTGTGTTTTAACAAACTTTAATATTTTGTGGAAACAATGAACTATTATACCTAGCCACAGATGAACCCAGATATGCCTTATCATAAAGTTCTTACTCTTTGCGGTGAGGGAGATTTTTTTTTTTTTTTTTTTTTTGCATCAAAGAAGCTGAAGTGCTTCCCAAGAAAAGTTCTCTCATCTTTTTACACATTTTTTTATTGTCCTGGTCATAGTGTAGGAGACTAAACTCTTTCAGAAAGGAGTTTGTTTCTGTGTGTGTGTGTGTACATGCATGTGCATGCACATGGACACATATCTCATCTTCACATGCAGGTATATCAGATGGTAGTTGAAAAACTACCC
The DNA here is from genome assembly GCF_019279795.1 of Protopterus annectens. NCBI lineage: Eukaryota > Metazoa > Chordata > Ceratodontiformes > Protopteridae > Protopterus > Protopterus annectens. The sequence goes on from NC_056748.1 coordinate 379,106,462, forward strand.
AGAACAAAATAAGTCATAATAATTTTGTAGAGAGAGTTCTTTCTCTTGATCACCTTTAAAATAATTAAGGTACGTTTTTATAATTATAAGCCACATTTTCAGCTCAGTAGAGCAGCACAACACATTTTCCTCATCACAGTATGGCTGTTTTGATGGGTTCCCACTCTGTAAGACAATACTTGTTTTCATATATTCCACCAAAATTTGCTCACATTTGAAAAATGATAATGTAGCATGTTTAAAAATAAGGCCACAAAAGTCAGTGCTGTAGAGTAGATATTTGCTGACACTGACTTGGTTTATGACTCCAGTAATGAGTCACTATGTTTATCATGTAATGCAGATAATATTGTAGTTCCCACATTTAGTAATTGTAGACAAATGACATCAACAGCTGAATCCTTGAATAATATATACAGTTACAGTTACATGACAAATATTCCTTCTGAAATCCACTTTGCACTGCAAGCTCAAGGCTGCATCATCATCCACTCATGCTAACAGGTAGAGACTGGTGAGAAAAAACAAATCCTTTTGTGTTAGTAGATGCTAAACAAAGACAACAGCAAGTCAAATCAAGCATTTCAATGAAAACGCAGATAAGAAGAGAGGCGACAAGAGGGGGAAGATCTCCTTGGCACTACAGGCTTCTGTGGATGGTGATGTCCCAGCATATATTCATATAAATGTGGAGAAGCATGACCTAACAAACACAGATAAAATTACATGGTGTAATGCTGATAAGTTAAATCTTGCTGAGATCCCTGGAAGCCTAAACATTGTCATCAGATTGCCAGACTCCTCGTGGCTTAAAAAGCACAGCTGGAATATTCCAAAATATTTTTTTCAGAGACTGAATGTTCATAGGTTGGTACTATGCTATCGGCCCTAGGGCCTATACAAGCCTAGCCATATCATATCCCTGGATATTTCTTCCCACAATATTTCCCTCCCTGTAACCCTGTCTAGCAGGGTGACTGACATGATCCCCGGGGTGAATTTCCTATCTCCCATCCAATCGTCAAGGTTCCTTTTGAAGAGGGCCAAGGAGGCGCTCTGCTTGACATGTATGGGCAGTCTATTCCAGAGTATGGGGAGTCTGTGGGTCAGGAACCTATGCCTCCAGCATGTTTTGTTCATTGTGATGACGAGGTTTAGATCCCTGGAGCGTATGGTTCCGAGGGATTGGGATTTCTTTACGTGTAGCATGCCCAACAGCTCATGGTTTGACATGGCCTTGTATGTTAAGCAAAGATCGCCTCTGAGTAGACAATATGCCACAGAGTATAGCTGGAATTTTTTTAGATGGTCAGCATAGGGCATTGCTTTAGGCCTGTGATTCGTTTAGTGAAGTATTTCTGTGGCCTTTCCAGCTGTTGATGTCTTGTGAGGTACATACCAAATGGGGCGTTATACTCTATAATGGGTCTAATGAGGGGTGAGTACAGTGGCGCAATGACCTCCTTTTTTCTGGGTGAAAAGCCTTAGTGATGAGGTGTGTGACAAAGTAGGATTTCCTGATTGTTATGGCGATGTGGTTATCGAAGGTGAGACTACTGTTCACCTGTGTCCCCAAGTCTCTCATCACACTTTCGGTATTTAGGCTACTGCCACCTATGTGGTAATTCATGGGTACATGTTTTTTTTCCCAAAGGGGATAACTATACATTTCTTGGCATTAAGCTTGAGCCCATAGCTCTGGCACCAAGCGTCTATTTCTGTAAGGCCCTTTTGTAAAACATTTACATTATTTGGGGATTCAGTAATGGCTCCCAGTTTGCAGTCATCTGCAAACTTTGTTAGCCAAGGTCCCGTAGTGTTGGCCTGTACTTCAGAGAAGTAGGCACCAAACAAGAGTGATCCCAGGACTGAACCCTGAGGTACTCCACTTGTCTGTAGCTGGATTTGGAGTCGGCTACTTTTACAGTCTGGGCTCTGTAAGTAAGCCAGTTGGCAACCTATCGAGTGACGTAGGGATTTATGCCCAGCTTAGTAAGTTTATCTATGATTCCAGAGTGGGAGATGGTGTCGAAGGCCTTGACGAGGTCCAGATAGGCTGTGTGGACCGCCTTACCATCATCCACAGCTCTGGAGACTGATTCAAAGAAGTCAATCAGGTTCAGGAGACGAGATCGGCCCTTCACGAACCCAAACTGGGTAGGGTCCAGTGTTTGAGGGTTGCCAGTGTCTTTGTAAGTTCCATGATAATGCGTTCCATGCCCTTGCAGATCAGGCTTGTCAGACTGATGAGACGGTAGTTCCCGGGATCCAAAGTGGATCCTCCCTTGTGGAGTGGGATAATTGTAGCTGTGTGCCACTCAGTGGGCATGAAGCCTCAGGTGAGGCTATGATTAAACATGACACTTAAGTGAGGTGCCTGTTCATTTTGTAGTTCATGTAGTACACAGCCCAGGATGTCATCTCGTCCCATGGATGCTGTATTCTTAGCTTTGGAGTGTGCGGTTTCTACCTGTGTGGCAATGATTACCGGAATTTGACAATCTTTTGTTATTGAGATGGGCTTTTTAGGGGGTGAGAGGGGGGATGAAGTTGGCAGTAAATCGATCTGCCAGGATATTGGCAATATCCTTGGGATCAGTATATTTAATGCCATTCTGTTGTAGCTCAGAGCAGATCTGAGCATTGCCATTTAGATTTTTGACATAACTATAGAATGCCTTGTCTTTGGAATCTTTGGCAATTTTATTTTCGTAACTAGCTTTGAAGGATTTTATGAGGGATCTCAGCTTCTTACTGAGGCTGGTAAGGGAGTTTTTTGCATCCTGGGATTTTCCTCTTTTCTGCAACAGTTTCTTCCTTCTGTTGTATAGTTTGTTTACGGCAGGAGACCACCAATATTGAAGGCATGATATCAGTAATTTGCACTGAACTTAAAAGTTCAATGGCAGTTACTAGCTATCGGGTCAAGGAGACAATTGAGGAGGTCAACCCAATTTCCTAACTGCCACGGGGCAATCATTGGCTGGTAAAGTGACTTACTCAGAGTCGCACAACAGGCAAATGATTCAGACCCTAGACTGCATGCAACAGGTCATGGTTTTAATCCTCTGAAATAAAGGCCAAGAGAATCAAGCCCTTAATGATAGGAAGTAGTTTGTTAACAGCCCACAGCCTTCATCCTTTACACTAACTGAATCCTTGTAACTGTTATGTGACTAGAACCCCCCCAGCCTTATAATCTTCCTGACATAAAAGAAAAGTACGCAGCCTGCTGAGCCAGCAACAATGACACTTCATTTCAATTTTCAGAAATTAGCTTGGTTTTTGTTGCTATGTTGAATGCTTTCTGTACCTGATTATTTTTGCTACATGTTGTTCTGTGTGGAGCTTTTCTCCTTGGGAAACAGGCAATTACTGCCCAGTTGGACTTTCCCGGTAAGCAAATGTAAAATAAATATATAAAAATTGCCTTATTTTTTTCTAGTATTTTTATGTACTTTCTTCCTGGGCATATACCTGTTAACCGAATTAGTAAAGAATCCAGAAGTTGCTGACTGTCATTTGACAGACCCATTTCCTGTTACTGATCATTTGTCACAAACTCCTCATAAGCTTGTAAATAGAGAACATTTGTAGGCACATACTTAGTTTATGGCTGAAGGTCCTGAATGCTTTCAGTTTACAAATGAAAATCTGATTTTACTCACCCATTCAAAAAGTCAGAACATCAGATACACCTGAATGACATGCCTGTGTTGCTGAATTTCTTCCTTTCAGAGTCTGTCTTCGTTTCATGATTAAAAATAAATTATGTACTCACCATAATGTTCCACGTGAGTTGTTCATCTCACCTTCATTCTTACTGATGGGTTCTGAGCCGATCCTTGGCTCCGACTGGGCCAACTGCAAAAACTTGAGGTCTTCAACCAGCTCGAGGCCAACCCTCTATCCCAAAATGCACCTTGATCTTCCCTCAGATCTTGTTTGCTGCCAACTGGCTACCTATGACTATTAATATGCCACTCTAAGAACTGAATAAGAGACAGTACCCATAAATACGAGAGGTTCTGGACCTCAAGTAGACTGGATGGAGGTAGGAGGGTGGGATGTAAGAATGAAGGCGAGATGAACAACTCACATGGAACGTTATGGTGAGTACATAACTTCTTTATGTGAAGTTGTTGTTTCTCACTGTTCATTCTTACTGATGGGTAGATTCCCATGCACCATCTTTCTCGAGTGGCTCACGGGAGAATATTCTTCAGAACAGTGGAACCAAAGGAAGCCCTCTCCCTGGAGGTCTTGTCTACTTTGTAATGAATGATGAAGGTATGAAGCCTTGACCAGGTGGCTGCTGCACAAATAGTACCTAATGGTAACTTAGCAGAGAAGGCTGATGAGGTAGATACAGCTCTAGTAGAGTGGGCCTTTATTTTTTGTTGTAATTGAGCATTCACTGAACTGTAAGTGAAAGAAATGCAATCTGATAACCATCTTGACAAGGTGATTTTTGTCACTAGAGCACCTTTTTTTGATTCTGAAAAGGAGACAAAGAGCTGTTCTGTTTTCCTGAATTTGTTTGGTCCTGTCCAAATAAAATTGGAGTTGCCTATGAACATCAAGTTTGTGCAGCATGAGTTCCATCTTATTTGTGTATTTAGGGAAGAAAACATGCAATTCAATTGATTGGTTAAGATTTGTCTCTGAACAAACTTTGGGTAAAAATGATGGATAAGTTCTGAGCGATACTGTCATTATGGAAAATCAGATAAGGAGGTTTGATGGCCAAGGCTTGTAACTCAGAAATCCTTCAAGCAGTAGTGATAGCTATTAGAAATATGGTCTTCCATGAGAGATATTTCAAATCACAGGATGAGGCTGGTTCGAAAGGAGGTAATATAATTCGGGAAAGAACAAAATTTAGATTCCATGGCATGGCTGGAGTTTTGACGGGCGGTCTCAAATGAATAGTATCCTTGCGAAAGGCTTTAGAGAGTCGATGTGACATGACATTAGACTCTTGGGCACCAAGATGAAAGTTCAAGATTGCTGCTAATTGAACTCTAATGGTAGCTGCAGCGGCTCCTTCATTGAAAAGTTTAGTCAGAAACTCCAGAATAGATGAAACTGAAGCTAGGTACGGATCAGTGTTCTGAGATGCTCATATAGAAAACCTCTTCCATTTGCTAAGATATAATTTTCTGGTAGATGATTTATGAGAGGATGTTAAAATATGTTGGGCCCTCGGCTGAGAGGTTGTGAATCCTGGCTGTTTGGAATTGGAGCAGCCAAGCTGTCAGTTTGAGGGAGTGAAGAGAGGGATGAAGAGCCCCCAATGAATGGGTCAGAGGATCTGGAACTGGGTCCAGGATCCAAGGCTCTTCCAATAGATGAGGCTGAAGGGAAGGGAAACCAAATCTGACGAGGCCAGTAAGGGGCTATTAAGATTATGGTCCTTCCAGGGTCTTTGCTTTCTGTAATATTTTGGGTATTAGAGGGAAAGGGGGAAAGGCATAAAGGAGACCCAGGGGCCAATTATGCACTAGTGCATCCCTTGGGGCATCCCCCAGCGGGGGGATGAGGGTGAAGTAGCTGCTGTACTTCGTGTTCATTGGGGTTGCAAAGAGATTGCAGCAAGGCTGCCCCCACCTATGGAAGATGCTTTCCGCTACTTGTTTCTTTAGGGACCACTCATGAGGCAAGAGAATTTCCATGCTCAGCTTGTCTGCTTTCACGTTGGATTTCCCCAAGATGTGCGTTGCTATCAGAAAGCGCTGGGTGGTGGTTGCCCACTGCCATACTCTCAGGGCTTCTCGACACAGGGGATAACATTTGGTTCCTCCTTGTTTGTTTATGTACCAGACCAATGACATATTGTCCATCTGAATTGCAATTGTTGCCAGAGGGAGAGGGTCTTGAAAGGACTGCAGTGCTAAAAGTAACACTCTCATCTCCAGGACATTTATATGCAGATGAGCATAGTGCTTCTTGCACTTGCCTTGGGCTGTTCTTCCCTAATAATGCCCCCCCCCCATCCTATCAATGAAGTGTCCGTGGTCACCATGGCTATAGGAGTGGGTAAAACAAATGGACAGCCTAGAGTTACTTGTTGGGATGTCAGCCACCACTGAAGGTCCTTCTTGCACGTATTCGTTGTTATGATTTTGTGTGACATTGGAAGTTCCTGAAAGGACCATTGAGAGAACAGGAGCCACTGTAGTACTCGCATGTGCATCCGACCCAGGGGAATGGCAATGATCGGTGCACCATCTTTCCTAGCAATTTGAGTACCATTGAGACTGGGGCTTTTGTCTTTGGAAGCAGGTCTAGGATTTGTTTTTGTAGAAGATGAACTCTTTCTGGAAGAAGGTTTAAGGTCATTGTGATTGTATTTAGTTCTGCTCCTATAAAAACGATCTGTTGTGATGGCAACAAGGCAGATTTTCTGAGTTTATGGTAATCCCCAATTGATTGCAGAGATTTAAAGTTGTGTCCCTTGCATGTATGAGTTGATGCCTGGTGGTGGCATTGAGGAGCCAGTTATCTAGATACGGAAACACCTGGAATCCCAAACATCTCAGGTGAGCCGTGACTACTGCCATGCATTTGGTGAACACTCTGGGGGCTGTAGTGAGACCAAAGGGCAGTGTGTGAAATTGGTAATGACTGGCTCCCAGCTGGAAGCGTAGATGATCCCTGGATGGCCTGTCCATTTTTATGTGGTAGTAAGCATCCTGGAGATCTATCAAGCACATCCGATTGTCTTTCCCCAGAAAGGGTAGTATTGACTGTAGCGTGACCATCTGGAACGATGTCATTAACTGACTTGTTTAGTCTGCTGAGATGTAGAATAGGTCCCCAGTCCCCTGTTTTCTTTGGAACTAAAAAGAACCTTGAGTAAGTTCCGAATCCTGTCTGGTCTGCTGGGACTGGTTGGATGACTCTCTTTTTTTTCCAGCAACCTTTGGACCTCTATGGCTGCTTCTTCCCTGTGACTGGGTGGAACGTCTGGGATTTTTTTCACAAGAGGGGGCAGTGTGGCAAAGGGAATTGGGTATCCTCTGGATATGATACTTTGTACCCAGCTGTCTTTTGTTATTTTTAGCCAGGCATCTGGGTACAAATAAAGGCGTCCCCTGACTGCCTCCAGAGATGGACAATCTGGCCTCCTATCAGGAGCGCAGATAGGTCTTCGTAAAGAACTGATCTCTGTCGCCCTGATTCTGCGGACCTCCTCTGCCACGTGAACGGTGTCTTCCATTATTTTCCCCTCCTCTACCTGTAGAGGGAGTTTCACCACGAATGTCCTAGAAAGATCCTTGAGATTTACGGAACCACATCTTTCCACCTCCCCTCCCTTTGGGTTAGGGTCTAATCGGGGTAGAAAAATGTACTCCGGCAGACAAAGTCTTTCCGTCTTTCTCACTCCTGGTAAGTGTTTCCTTCACTTTCAGTTCAAAAAGGGATGAGCCGTCAAAAGTTGAGTTAATAAAGGAAGACTTAAAGGGTTCTGCAAAGGAACATAGGCGCATCCAGGAATGTCTCCTATAGACAATTCCTGTACCCGCTGCTCTGCTCGTTCCATCAGCTGCATATGAGATGAGACGCATGGAAGAGTTCACAACAGAATTAAGAGTAGAGAGCTGGGAAGTTACCTTGTCAGAAAGCCCCCTGCAGCTACTGAACCCTGCAGGGTATCTCCTAGTTCCTTCAGGAGATCCCTTTGCAACCTGGTGAAATGTGTGAGATAGTTCAGTGATCAAAGGACAAAAGCCTTTGAACTAAACATACACTTCCCATACCTGTTCATAATCCTGGACTCTATTAGGAGGGTGAACAGACGTAGAAGTTTCTGATAGTTCCTTCTTAGTGGCCGCTGCCACCGGCATGGCATCAACGGGCACTCCTTTAGTTAGAAAGCTTTTGTCTTGAGGGCAGATTATAAATTTATTAGGCCTGCTGGGAACAGGCTCCATGGTATCCAGGGACTCCCATGTCCTCCAAGAGAGTAACTCAATCAACTCATCAAAGGGTGGAAACACCCAAGAAGTTGAGGGTTGAGACCCAAAAGCCTTCAGGAGAGCTGACTCATCATCAGTAGGGTTAAAGGATTTGCAGCCACCCCTCTGTTTAAGAATTTCTAAGATATCTGCGAATGAGCTATCCTCTAAGGGAGACCGTAGGGACCCTTCTGACTCATCTAAGTCAGTATCCGAAGTGACGGATTCCTGTGGGGAGTCCAGGTGCTTCCTTTTCCAAAGTCTCTTCCTGGGAGCCTCTACAGTGGGAGCTTCTGGAAAGGTTTCGGAAGAGCATGGTTCACCTAATGGGGTTTCCTGAGGCTCAGGGTCTCTACGCTTTAATGGAGCATGTGTTGTAGAGGTAGACACTGGTGCTTTAAGGGAGGGGGCTGCTGGTACTGACGGTGTGGTTGACGGTGTGGACAACACCCTCCAAGGCCCCTCAGTCCTGACATGAGGAATCCCCTGGATCCGAGGATACAAGGGACTCTTCTGGCACCAGAACAGAGGGCTCCAAGCCCAAGGTCAGAGCCGAGCTCACTTGAGCCGAAGTCCCGAGAGACAAAGTGGGAACTGACTATCCTCCCCGGACCCGACCGGTGAGCATCTACTCTGAGATCCCTCGGTCGTCTCCAAAGATATCAGGGCAGTCAGGACGGAGAAACCTAAGGTAGGTGTCTGCCCCGAGCTCTCCACCTCCGAAACTTCAAGGCAGACCAGAGGAGGATCAGAAGATGGTGAGGGAACTTGTGTTGGCTCCGAAGTCCCAGGGTTCGGTGCCGATAACATTTTTGCAAGCGCCGGTATCTGCAAAAGCCTCTTCACCACACTGTCCACATACAAGTCAGCGAGTCTACTTGAGGCTTGAGAAGAATATGTGTATGAAGCCACCGACTGTAAGATGGGGGATTTCAATTTAGGAGATACCGGCTCCAATGTTGGGGACCAGCTCCTAACTAAAACAACAGTCGGCTCCGTTGGCTGTGGAGCCGATGTTGAAGCTTTACTCGATCCAGTTTTTGGAGTCGATGGACTTTTTCTTAGCTCCAAAGAACTAGAAGATGGCTTAGAGGCTTTGTCATGCTTATCCTGTGCCTCTTGGAAGGAGGATTTTAAAAGACCTCTATCCATAAGTTTTCTCTTTCTCTCATGCAACACTCTAGCACTAGAGTAGCATTTTGAACAACTTTCTTGCAGGTGCACCTCACCCAAACAAAACACACAGTCGGTATGCCCATCAATGATGGACATCTTTTGCCCACATCTTGGACATTTTTTAAATCCAGACTTGGATTTCTCTCTCTCTCTTGACGAGACATCCTATCAGACAACAGAGAAAAAAAACTCTCTCTCTCTCTCTCTCTATATATATATATATATATATATATATATCAACACAGCACACTACTCCTAATAATGCAAGATCTTTAAACAATTAAGCTAAATATCAATATACTTGCCCTGTAAATAAAAAGGGCTCTAACTAACACCACACAACTATGTGAGAGGAAATATAAGATAAGGAAAGCTAAAGGCCTAAAAACACGGCCACTTATCTAAGTTATTTTAAGATTCTAAATAACTAGCAAATTACCAAAAACACACAATGCCCTGTAATTAAAAGGGCTCTGACTAACACCACACAACTATGTAAGAGGAAAAGAGATAGGGAGAACTGAAGGCCTAAAGAGCGGACACTTATCTAAGTTATTTAAATTGCCTAAGAAAACTAGCAAATTACCAGGAATACACTTATAGAAAGGCTAACTACTATAAAGAAAGGAAACCTATTATTAAACTATCTAATTTAAGCTATGTAGCAATTTCTTAAAGAGAAAAAAGCAATAACTTTCACTGGGCAGAGCTGATGAATGTCCAATCAAGTTGCAGCGGCAAACAAGATCTGAGGGAAGATCGAGGTGCATCATGGGATAGTGAGTTGGCCTTGAGCTGGTTGAAGACCTCGAACTTTTGCAGTTGGCCGAGTCGGAGCCAAGGTTTCGCTCCGAACCCATCAGTAAGAATAAACGGCGAGATGAAACAATTTCACATTAATAGTTTCTGTTTTCTGTGAAGATCCATGACCTGTGTGAAAAGTCATATGTAGAATTGTTCTGTTTATGTTTGAAAAATTGCATGAAGAACAAATATCTGAGAAGTCCCTCTCTTTGTCTGTAGGAGGCCCACAGAAGGGTAGACTGCATATTATTTTGACAGTGTTGGAATCATCTTCGGGGAAGAACTATCTTGTGCTACTCATATTGACCACTTTGAATCCAGCAATAGCCTTGTCCCTTGCCCAGTAAGTAAATAATCTCAACACAGCATTCTGTTTGCAGTGAATAAGGCAAGGCTAAGACTTTCCCAGCTATTCCAGAAAACAGCATTTGCATTAGAATATAACGTCTGACTCGTTTATAAGAACTGTTCAGAAATGAGCGCTATTGTGAGGTGAGCCTTTTCCTCCAAAAAAGTAAATAAAAGAATAAGTAAAGATCATGCTCTTTCTAATGACTGTACGTTGGTTCATTATGCAGTGTGGCATAATACACAGTATAGTCCAAAGTTGAAAGCAGATGCTGTTGTCTAACAAATGGCAAAAGGAGTAGAACCGATTTCAGGGACTGGGTGATTTAAAAAGAAAAGTGCAGTAGTTGTGCAAGTAAATGTGTTTCATTTTACAGATGAGCCTATTTCCAGTTAGAATGGTGCTAACTGTATCTCAGTACAAAGATCTGGCTGATTCTGGAGCTGTGGCAATGTAGCAAGAGGTTCTGTGGTCCAGTTTTTGGCCGGGGTGCCTTCTGTGGGAAATTTGTATGTCTTGCCTGTGTTTGCATGGGATTTCTCTGGGTAGTCTGGTTTCCTGCCACATTCCAAAGACTTGCTGTAAGTGGACTGGACTCACTACATTGGCCATAGGTTTGAGTATCAGCATGTGTGTAGTATGGAAGGACAACCTCCGCAACATTGGCTCTATATGATAGCCACTGTTGTTCAAATGTGCAGAAAATGGGAAAAAGTGGGTTATGTATGGATACCGTGTTTCTGAACCGATATGTTCTTTAGAATAGAATAGCCTGCAAACTCCATCAAATTTCTTTTACAGTAAACATGAACCAAAAATCGGCTATTTTACCTTAATATATTTTGGTACCATTCTAAGTATTAGGATCAACCCCCTCACACACACACACACACAAACACAGAGACACACACACGCACACACTTTTGTGTGTGTGTGTATTGTTAGTCACTGAAAAAAATCAAGGGGCAGCTGTGTTTTTATAATTATAAACCTGCAGCAAATTGAATTTGCAGATGGCTATCCAAATATTTTGCTCAGGCAGATTTTAGAACATATCAAACTTTTTCAAAGCTATAGTCTTATGTAGGTAAAGAACAAAAGTAATCCAGATTGGTCCATAGACTGGCAACCTGCAAGCTTCCTTCAGAGTCATTCCACAGCGAAGATGTACATATATTTTTGTTAATGAATCAAGTGCAGCATACATTCATATCATAGATACTCCATTTAATTCTAACACGAAGTACATTGATGTTTTCAGGCATTTATGTATTCTAACAAATATAAATCATTAACGAGATTTAATAATTTTCACATATAGATTCAACATGCAGCTCTTCCTTTGCAAGTAGAGCTCAGTCTTGCTAGTTAATAACTATGTAAGAATAGCAAGTTACTTATGTTTAAATCTTAGGAAAGTTTGTGGACAATTAGACATCACTGCTAGTGGTGGTTTGCACCTACCTAGAGAACTGAGCATGCAACTTGGTAAGGGTCTTCACTGAACAAATTTATTTGTTCTCACTTTGGTCAGGATTGCTGTTAGCTGTTGGTGAGACCTCTCGTGTTCCTCCAACGTATACTGCCAGACCAAACAGCTTTACTCCATAACTATAACCACCAAGTGCTGACTCATGTTTAAAAGCAGTTATCCATCTTTCGGGGGAAGGATATTCAAAGTAGCATCATCCTCTCCTAATCTCAGAGATTTATTTTTTGTATGACCTAACCCCTGATGACTGTTGTGGATACATGTGATAGACATGAGGTTCTTTCATGCGGTTTATGGATTCCCTTTCCATGGCAACCTGACGAGCTCTGCACTCTGGGAGGATCTTGGACTAGAGCCTGTACTGCTCTAGGTAAACAGAAAACTATTTTGGGCAGCTAGTGAAGATCCCCCCTGGATTACTTCCACTGGCAGTATATTGTGAGGAGATCCTGTGCCAGCCTGAGGACACACTGGAAAGATTATTTCTCTCATAGCTTATCTGAAAATGTCTAAAGATCCCAAATGATGACATAGGAACTCTTGCTGTGGATAGAGAAGTTTGGTTTCCCTTGCTCAACCTAATGCCACAGCCCTCACCAGGACAAGCAATTAGGAAAATTAACGAGTGCCTCTGTTTTCTTATACAACTGATGCAGAATATATGTTTGATGACAAACCAAAATCAGTACAGGGAAAGCAAATTAGGTATTCACAGTGTAACTCTAAGTAGTGTATCAGTTACATTAAAGGATCTAAAAATAAGGCTGGGAGACCAAATCTGTAAAAGTTAACTGTATTTTATTTGTTTAGTTATTTTTCTTAACCAAATAGATTATTTTACAGGGGTAAGCATTGGGAAAAATATACAGTGTATTTCTTGGATATCTTAGAAGATGGAGTTATTGAAGTAGCCAGCCCAGAGGTAGGAAAAATGAATCATTCTGAGGCAACAGATGCTGTCACAAGACAAGAGCCTACAACATTCAGATAGTAGGATTGAATTCTAGACCCTGCAGCTGAGAGGTGGCACCAGTAACCATTACTCAGTAACTCATTTGGGACATCCACAGTTGAAACAAGAACCTCTTGATTTGTGGTCTAATGCTGTAAATCAATGGTGTTCTTCTATACAGGTTGTTAGATGGCTGCCATAAGAAGCTGAATTTGTTTTTTATGACTATCTTTAATTGCTGAGTAGGAAGGGGAAGCTGATTTTATTTCTGTTAAGAGTGCAGATTGAGTCAGTGCAGTGACACATAAACCCAGTAATAAAGCCACTGTCGTGGATAAAATCTGTGAGCTCTATGTAATTGGAAGATGAGAAAGGAATGTATATGAATCCCTGATTAAAGATCTATTTATTTAACATGTAAGAGTGCTGGACTGTTAGGACACTTTTTGTCAAGACCCAGTTATTAGAAAAAGAAAAGAAAAACTAAAATGTTGTAGACATCAGATGTTATTCACCAAGTTTTGTGATGCATGTCAGAAAGCTAAAATATCTTTAATTGTGTGTAGATATTAGTAATAAAGGATACCAGAACCAAGGCCACACTCACATTTCAACAGCTGTATCACAGTTTTGAAATATTTAAGTAACACTAACAGTACATTTATAAGGGGAATCTTCAAGCAAGGGCACTTGGAAACTTCTTAAAATAATGTTGACATTGGAGGAGTTTTGAAGTCACATGGTTCCATATTTGCAGTCTTAGTGATAAAAAGGTTTTAGAAGACCATTACAGTGTTTGGAGAGGCATATTAAGGTTCATACCATGTGTAGGAGTGGATCTAAGAAATTTTGTACACTGTTACAGTGTTAAGTCTTTTATTAATATTCTACAATATTTAAATTGATTGCATTATAGATCATTGAGCTGATGAGTATTTATTCTCGCAAAATAACTGAAAGCCACTCAACTTCAGCAAGCGTTTCACATGAACACTGTACTGTAGATGTACTGGGTACAAATATGCATATTCTGTTTTGGGCTGTCTCTAGTCTTTTTAGTTGCTTACCTGTAGCTGATGATGATACAGGTGAGGTATACTTTAGCATGGACTATCTGTAGTTCCTTAGTTGCATATATGGAGCTGATGAAATTGCAGGCAGTACAAACTTTAGTATGGGAATTAGCTACTGTTGCTTTGGCATCCTTGCATAACATATAAAGAAGTTCTTTGTTTAAAAACCTGGTACATGTCTTGGCTGTTGGCCTATTAATGTGGCATGAGTAGGTCAGTGATGGGTCAAGCCACACACCAAAGTACTTGTAAGTCTGCACTGATTGTAGGGCATCACATATGAATCAGCAGTGTGCACATTGTTTTGAGCCACAGTGTGTGCATCTCGTTTAACATAGCCTTGAGTCACAGCTGGCTTCTCCTGTTGGTAGATAATGCGACAGTTTGTGAGTAATCTGTTACATTTTTGTGGGAGACCCAAGTTATCATACCTTGATTAATCTTGATTATCAGTAACCTCACAAATAAGAATACTGGGCCTAGGATCGATCCCAAGGAATCAGGAGCGGCCTTAGTTCAACTGGTGCCCTAGGCAAAAGGGCTCCACGGCACCCCCCACCACACCACCCAGTGCCCCCATCCTAGTCTACCTACACCAAATAAATACTGGAAAAGCGCCCTTACTACAGTGGCGACCTCATGGCTGGCAGAGGACAGGATTAAAAGCGATCAGCTGATCAGTCAGTAGTGTAGCACTGGAATTCATAAATGAATGTCGATACTGTGTTTGCGGTTAGGACTGATGCACGTCAGCGTTCTGCATGTGAAAGAGTGTAGTACTGACATTCAGAAATTAATACTAGTACTGCATTTAAGGTCAAGGCTGAAGTGCTTTAGTGCCTTGTCTATGATATAAACTGTTGCATTCTGCTCAGGTATGAAGGGCTTTTTTTTTGTCTGCTTAACTTTTAAGATGATCGATGTTCCAGATCCAGGAATGTCACATAGTGTCAGAATAGTTAGCTGCTGCTCTGCTACACCACCTCCTCTACCTTCTGACCTCTGACTTTAAAAGATATTTTCTGTTCTTACTGTAGATGCTGTTCATCTTGCCTTTTATAAAGGAATATCAGCAGTAATGAATAAGGTGGGAGTAGCTTTGTAAAAAGGAGGCATACCTCTCTGCTAATAGAATTTTATAGACTATTGCAAGACGTTTGATTAGCTCAACTACACTCCACTGATCAGCAAGGTAAACTGAGTAATTAATACAAGTGATATAAGATGGCTTTGCCAGTATTTGAGGTAGAGATAAGTTAGAATTAAATTAGACAGGAAATGTTTGTCACTGATGGCTGAAAAAGAAGTACCTCATTATTCAGTACTGGCTCCTGCTTTACAGAAGTATTGTTTTAAAAGAGTTGCCTAACAAGGAAAGATGTTCTTCTAGCCCAGTACACTCATGATTTAAAAGTGGTTTATAATCTAAATTCACGTTTCACTCAGTAACCTAAAAGATTAATTTCTTAACTATTTTAAACAACTGACCTTCCTTAAAAAAGTGGAATTTAATATTCGAAAATGTGAAATAATGCTAAAAAAATGATAATTATATAACCTTTTTATATTTCGTGTCTTAATAATGTTACTTGAGTTATGTTGTTAATTTGTGGAGCTTTTCTCCCCGGGACTCTGCTGAAAATGGACATGTATCCAGTTGGACTATCCCGGTTAACAAATGTAAAATAAATAAATGATATAAACAGTAACAATATTGTCTAGACATAGAACAAGCACTGGTAAGAATACTGAAAAAGAAACATTTATTTATAATAAAATAAAATGTACAGAACACCATGGATAAAAATAAATGTTAAACTAAACAGAACACTGTGGATAAAAATAAATGTTAAACTAAAGGGGATTAAAGAAAAAATTTCTAGAGTTGTAAAATTTAAGGATAAAAAACATTGTTGGGGATGAATTTTAATCCTAAAACATTTATTTTTGAACATGGGGTTTCAGTTGTGGAACAAACACCTAAAACAAGTAAATCTGAACTAGAAAATATCGAACATAGCTTCACCAGAATTAAGGGCCTAGGTCAAAAGTCTTTTGAGGAAAGTCATAGAAAGCTGACTTTCTTTTTCTTTGTGTGATGGTGATTTATGCTCTTACTTGCTTTTGTTGTCTGGGTTAGTCTTATAAGACATAGCTGATTTTCCGTGGAGACTTGGGGTAATTTGGCCACGACATCAGAAAGGTTTGACACTTTCTTAGGTTTTACCAGTCCTTCTGAGTTCAATTAAATTCAGTGTGATTCAAACTGTCTGCACCCATCTTCACAACACTGACTGACATGCATTCCACCCCCCACAAGCCCATGCAAAGTAGTAAGGCACAGTGATTCATGACCTACTGTGTGCATCTAGCCTAGTAGTAAACTGCTCCTTTGTTGGCCCCATCTCATTTTAACACAAAGCACACTTCTTGCCTTTAGTCTAACACAGTACACCTTACACACATGCATTTCTGTTATTAAAAATGCACCACAGCAAAACTGGATTGCCTTCTTTCTATTGTGCTGTTGTGATGACATTTTTCAGTGATGGGGGATTTTACACACTAGCAGGACAGCAGAGTTCTTCATTTCTTTGTCACCTTTGGTTTTCAGCAGCCATCAGCTGGGTGTTTGCAGGTACATGGCTTTTTTCTAGAGTGCTTAGTTTCTGTTACAGATAGCTGTACATCACTTTTAAGTACTTTGTGATACAAACCGCATGAACAGTGACTTCTGCTTTGTTGTTGTACTTTGTTTTGAAGGCTACAGATTACAATGTACAGATGCTTTGACCAGTTTAAACTGATCCCACAGAACTTCACACACTAAGTGTTGCTAACGATTTCCATACCGAAGAATCAGTGTTCAACTGATAGCCATTACATTTTAAACGGAAAGGGATTGCTGTTCTCTGCATAACAATGTGAGTGACTTCATTGTATGAGCGAGGCGTTACACATTGCAGTACTGTAGTATATATCTGGTCAGTTTTCTTCTGAAAGTGCTTAATAATTTTCTTTGTCTACCAGATGTTACAACAGGAAATAAAATTTACACGTCACTTTTAAGAGGTCTCTCTCTTTGTTGTTTAGTTATTCCCTGATAAACCGCAAAATCTACATTTTCATTTTTTTTGGATATACTGTATTATATCTACAGATGTTTTACAAAATTCTCTGGAGTATTGCATCACTAACAAATGTGTGTTTTGGCTGCAGCTTGTTTGCCTAATGGTTGAAAGATGTAAATGTCTCTCATACTTTCTATGGTATCCTGTGCTAGAAATATATTGTTTGAAACAAAAAAAAAAAAAAAAAAAAAGACTAATGATGTTTATTTTAAGAAAAAAGTAATGTGTTTTATGACTTTGTTGTTTTTCGACTATGGTTGTGCAAGGTATA
>NC_056748.1:379128670-379156170 GCF_019279795.1 Protopterus annectens
CGTTGAAGGTTGTGCGTCAAAGCTGGCAACTCGGTACGCAGAAATCTACTGCCAATCATTAGCGGACCGGAGTTCTGCTGTGGCGACCCCTAACTAGGAAAAGCCGAAAGATACAACAACAACTGTGATGCACTGTATGTTAACTTAATTTCCACTATTCTAAGGCATAAAGAAAATAATCACCTTGTTAGGCAGTGTGTGTTACCTCTTTTCTTTCTCTCTTTATATGTGTATATGGTTGCAGTCTTTAAGAGTGAACATTCTTACAGATTCGTTTCCCAGCCTTTTGTCTGTTTTCCATGTGAGACTGTGGAACCTGCAGGTTTGGAAGTGTGTCCGTGCACCAGTCATGTGTGAATTTGTAGTTGGTATATTTAATATGCAGAGAGAGTAGGGTTGTGGGGGCTTCTCCCCTGCAAAAAATATTTTTTTTTTACTTTTTCTGGCCATTTTGATCATTTTAAATTCTAGATGAAAAGAATGTTTTTGTTTTCATTCTTTTGACAGTTCAGTAAATGCCGAGATGCAAATGTATATGTACACACAAACATACAGTATGTATATCTATATGTATATCTATATGTATATCTATATGTATATATATATATATATATATATATATATATATATATATATATATATATATATATATCCCCTTTTAAATATCGAAATCTCACATTTTCGAAGACAAAAAGTTCGAGACCTGAAAGCCAAAACTTCAAAATACTGAAAGTGCAGATGATGGAAGGTTAGAAGACTAAAAGTTCAAAATGCAGAGTGTCAGAAGATTGAAATTTAAAGTGCCAATGTCTTAATACCACCACTGCCGTAGGAGAGTAGTTAGTGTTTGTAAATACGATATGTCCCTTTAAATTTGTATCGGAGGTATGTGAACAAATATGGTGAACGTTTTGTACGCTCCCGGCAGTAGTGGATGTCTGTGTCGTACTCTAAGGTAAGAAAAAGGTTCTGTATATGACTTTTTCCCCACTGTAGTGCAATCCCAGAGTTGGTATATTTAGTTGGGAGGGTGTGGCCCCCCCCCCACTTAGATTGGTTTTATGTAGTCCGGTTTCTTGAGGGAAGGTTAGTTAGTGGTAATTTAATGCTGTAAATAGTTTTCTTTTGTCTTTCAGATATATAGTGTTGTGCTTTATTTTGTATAGTATTGCTTTGGTAAAGTGGGTTGCATGTGCGTTTTGCACATTCGGGTTCGGTATGTTTGGGTTGCAGTTTCATGTGGTTTCAGTATTATATGATTTATGCTTTTCGGTCTTGATGTTTTAGTTTTGATCATGTGAGGTTTTGGTATTTTAAAGTAGATCCGTGTATGTATGTGTGTGTGTGTGTGTAATATATATATATGAGAGTGTGTGTGTGTGTGTGTGTGTATATATATATATATATATATATATATATATATATATATATATATATATATATAAACATGTATATGATTGTAGGACAATTGATTGATGTACCAAGCACTCAATGTCATTTGGGTTAAGCCCAGTAATTCAAGCCCCAGTCATCGATTGACAATTACCTTACAGATGTCTGCTTTTCTGCTGTAGTATGAAGCTGCTCCATGCATCTTACAAAATAAACCTCCACAGGCATACCAGACTATGAAATGCCAGCTAGTCCCGAGCTAATGAACATGGTAAGCTGTGGAGTATCCAAAGAGCACTAGTAACAAAATACTCTGCATTTTAAGTAATGCAAACTTCCCAGACATGCCTTAACTGTACTACTGAACGTCACATCCATTCCTTAAATAGATATTCATGATGGGTACTGATTTCGTGTACACATGTACTTGCAGTGGGGCAAGCCCCCACCCCCCACAGATTTGGATCATGATCAAATGGGGAGCCCTTGGCAGAGCAATGGAATGCCTCCCCAACAACAATGTGCCTCCCCCGTTACCATAAAACGCTGTGCAAAGATGTCAATGTCTTTACTATAGTATACTTTTCTTTGTTTCTACAAACAAGCACAGAAATTTGCATTTAATTTAAAACTTTTATTTCAAATTTTACATCAAACGCACTGACAGCCAGTTGCTATTGCTAAACAAAGCCAAAAAAAAAAAAAAACTCTCACACTGAAAATGCACTTATGAGCAGCAGTAAGCTTCTGTTCCTTGAAAGTCCCATTTATTGAAAGTAGATCTGGCAAGCTGTTAGACTAAGAGAATTGCTTGGATTCATTGTCAAATAGTATGCAGCGAAATGCTAATTAATGGCAATGTAAAGAGGACAGGGATTCAAAAGACAACATGTAATGCATTTGCTAACAGCTTCGGCTTGTGTCTGACCTTATTTCATTGAATACATTACTTTGTGCACTCTGAACTTGTGTACCCAAACCGCTTTTTTCAGTTATTGGTGGATTCATATTTGCGGTTACTTCAGTTTGGTTTTTGGTTATAATATATTCGATTCTCGGCTGGAGTGCGGGGAGTGCTTTCTGTGTGGAGTCTGTATGTCCTCCCCACGGTTGGGTGGGCATTCGAAAGACATGCGTAAATGGGCATGCCTTCTTTAAAGGTTGGACGTTGAGCTGGCACCTCGGCGTTCGTGAAAATCTACTGCCAATCATTAGCGGACTGGAGTTCAGCTGTGCCGACCCCTAACCTGAACAAACCTGAAAGACAAACAACAACAACATATAACAGATAAATAATTGTAAGGAAGGTGCTAGGTATTTTGGGCTTCAGTGTTACTCAGTTCAGTTTTGAGAAGAAAATTGTCAAAAATAAGCAGGAAGTAGCTGGAACACACTACAATGTCATTACCAGGTAGACCACCAGAACATAATTAGAGGCAAAATGGAGGAGTGAAGGAGACTTAGAAAAAAATCAACACAATACAATATAGACGAGTATAGTTTGGTAGCCAAATACCACCGTATTGGCTCACAAAATGTTTACCTGAGTCAGCCATCATGAGGAAGGTTTTGCTTCCTTAAGACTTAGTTTGCTATTAGACTGAAGAACAGTTGTTTGTAAGGTTAGGACAAGACTGGTCAACATTTTAAGCTTCACAGGTCTGAACAGTGAGCATAGAGATCAAACAAATTAGAAAACTGCAGCCAACCTTACCACTTTTCTGATAATCATAGTATTTCTCATGCATAATATCAGAGTTAGACCAGGCTTTTGAAACTAAACACCAGTACGCAGACAGCTGATACAGACTGATAGTTGCCATTTACTGTGTTACTCACTCAGCCTTGCTTTGCAATCCTGGTACATGGAGGATCAGCAAGGGAGTGTTCGGGTGAAATGGAGGAAAATAAGTGGCAGATGCCATCATCTCTTTTTGAGGGGGTAAGGATCCATGCCGACATTTTGTCATATGCCTGTCTGCCAAAAGGCAAATAAATAATTTAAGACTGTATACATTAGAGTGTATTGTAACACACATTTGCTATGACCTTCACCACAGCTGCAGCCAGCATAAATTATTGATTCAGTTATTTTGCTGTGGTACAGTGTGAGATTATTCTAAAACTTTTTTGTCTGACTGCAAAAAATGAAGGTGCTCATTTGCTTGCATAAACCACATACAGAGTTATAAGAACTTGATTTGTTCTACTGTTAACAGTTTATCTTTCTCTGCAGTAGTCTGTATTTTATACATTTCCTGGGATTGTTTCAGAGTTTTTTTTTAATAGTTTGCTAAATGTTTTCACCACTAGCAGCAGTACTAATTCAGTAGATGTGTTTGTGCACTAAACATGGAATTCAACTGTGCTTTGTTACAAATTAACTATGTCTGTGGTGTCCACTCGCATTCAAAGATGTGGCCCGTAAAGGAACCATACGTGGAACACTGGCCTTGTAAGATTTTTCTTCCTAACTTGGTATAGTTTTTATTTTTCAGTGCTGCAGATTGTGCCTCTGCAGCCACATTTGTATGATTCTTGCTGATCCACAGAGGCGCGCTGCGCCCATTGTACAAAGAAATATATAATTACAATTAGTGCTGTTTCATGTTTGCATTTTTTGTGCAGTTTTGTTGCTTTAGCCTGAAGTCTGAATAATTTGTGATGCTTCTATGTCTTTTACTTTGTTTTATAGCACTGAATTTGCATACAAGTTTATTGCAGCATATGTAATTTTATACATGTAATATTCTGAAAATTAAAACCGATTCCTTGACCTTTAAACATTTGTGATGCTAGTTTATTGCAGTAGCAGTGATAAGTAACACAGTGAGCAAGTTTTAAGCACTGTAAATGTAATTCATTACAATGAGCCAAACAGCCAGGCAATTTTAGATTTTTTTCTTTGATGGAAATGTTTGCTTTGCTGAATGCTGTGGAGTAAGAAAGTACAGTTGTATAAGTAAACTTACCATAACAGCAGATGTTTGAATGATCACTGCTGCAATACCCTTAGCTATATGGGTTATATACTGCCAAAGGATATAACATCCACCAGCTTCGAAAGCTTCAGAGCACTTTCCATGCACCCAAAACCCAGTCAGCTCAAGCTGACTAAAACACAAGTTTGGGTGTCAAGCCCTTCAGCGCTTTCCTGCAGAAAGAGGGAAGCTGAACCCTGAAAGGAAATTGATAGGAAGAACAAAAAATAACCACACCAACATACCACAGCATAAACAACATACCAAAAAACAAGGGGAGTGGAGTGAGGGCGCAGCTACTGCAGCAGTAATCATTCGAAAATATACGGTTATGGTAAGTTTACTTACACAACTGTGCTATGTTCATCATAGTGATCACTGTTGCAGTAGCCTTAGCTATATGGGTAAGTTATCCTAACTTACTATATTTGGGAGGCGGAAAGAGAAGAGTCCAGGAGCCCCTGGAGAATGGTCCTTGCAAAGCCTTATCTGCACCTAGAGAAGGAATCGAGCTTATAGCACTTTGTAAAAGTATGGGCAGAGGACAAAGTTGCTGCTTCTAAATCCATCCCTTTCCAAAAATCCATAGATGAAGTCAAGGCCCTGGTAGAGTGGGCCTCGACCCTTCCTGGAATAGTTTTGTTGTGGTGAGCATAACAAAAGGTAATTGCTTTATATTTTGAAATAAGTCTGTTTTGACACAGGTTATTCCTTCATCCTACATTCACAAGAAATAAGCAATTGATACAAAGATCTGAAATATTTAATTTTATCAAGATAGTACCAAAGTTGTATGTTGGCATCCAAGGTATGGAGTATCTAGCCTTCTCTCTCATTTTTGGGTTCAGGAAAGAAACCTGGGAGATGGACAGTTTGGCTTAAGGTAAACTTGGATTCCACTTTAGGCATAAAAGGATTAATTCTCAAAGATAGATACCCTGTCCCTGTGGAAAATGAGTTAGGGCTGACCTCATTGTAACAGTTTGCAACTCAAGATACTCTTCTTGCAGAGGTCACAGCAGTCAGTAAAACTGTTTTCCATGTTAACAACCTCAAGTCATCCAGGTTAGCTAGTTCAAATGGAGCAAGTGTTAGCTTCTTTAACACAAAATTAAGATCCCAAGAAAGAGCCATCAGTTTTTTTGGAGGCCTTTTATGCAAAACCCCCTTCAAAAACATTTTGACTTGAGGCTGCATTGAAAGAGGAAAATCCATGGGCAGATATGCTGAAATTGGTGATAAATGAACATTGATAGAGAAGTAAGAAAGGCCATAGGATAATAACTCACACAAATATTGTGAAACCAGAGAACAGCCAGCTCTGATTGGGTGCTGGTTATGTTGTTGGCACCAGCTAGAAAACCATTTCCATTTGCTAATATAAAATTTCCTAGTAATAGGTTTTCTTGCTTCCATTAGTATCTGCTGCATTTCCTCAGTAAAAGAGACACTATTATCCAGGCAGTTAATTAAATTTGATTGGTGTAGGGGTGTGTCAAACGCATCTGTTTTTGTGAGAGTAGATCCATTCTATGAGGAAGCTTGTGGTAATTTCCCCTGGCCAATCCCAAATGAAGGGAGAACCATGGTTGCCTGGGACAAAAGGGAGTCACCACAATGATCTTGGGGATTCCTTCTGAATCTTCAGAAGTACCCTGGATATTAGTGAAAAGGATGGAAAAGCATGCAGGAACATTCCTGTACAAGGAAAAGAGAAGGCATATGTCTTCCAGAGCTTTTTGCATCAAGTCCTGGAGCAGAATCTTGCCAGCTGATTGTTCAGAGAGGAAGAAGTGTACTTGAGGAATTCCTCACAGATGGATCAATCTTGGAAGACCCTCTGATTTAGTTTCCATTTGTGAGGATCTGTCCTTCTCCTGCTCTTCTTGTCTGCCAAACAGTTTTGCTCCAACAGAATGTAGGATGCCTGTAGAGTGAGACTGTGCTGTGAAGCTTTATCCCAAGCTAACATGGCAAGCCTGTAAAGGGGGGTGCAACCAAGTTCCCCCTTCTTGATCTACCACATGACTGTGGAGTTGTTGTTGGGGTCTTGGGGACTAAAGATGATTCAGAGAGTCAAGTACCTTAATCAGGTTAGGCTTCTATTTCACATTTATGTGCTTGTGTGTATCCTTGGTGTTCCACACACACTGCACTTTTATCCCTCCTGAAATTGCCCCCAAGCAAAGTCCGAGGCATGTTTGGTGACTGACTGCTTTGGAACAAGTAGGGAGAAGGAGAGCTAGATTTGGGGATATCTGTTGTCTCTACCAAGTGATTTCAATTTTCTGACAAACACCAACACCGGGATTTGTACAGACAAAGGGTGTTGGTGCTGGAACCAAAGAGACTTCAGATACCACTGTATCTTTCTCATGTGGAGTCTTGCCAAGGGGTATCAAAGTGAATTTCTTTGGCATTAAAAATGTCATTGGACAGGTGTAAATAAGTCTGGTCTGGAGGATGAGGAATGATCTCCTACTGCCATTTGTAACCTTAATGAATGATCTTCAGAGCCCATTTGTCTGAAACTCTCTCTTGCCAAAGAGAAAAGTAGAGATTCAGACTTTCTGGAAGACAAAAGGAGTGCTAGGTTGGGAGGGGGGAACAAAGTCTCTTAAATAGTCATTCTGGCTTATTAGACTGTCCTTGGTTTTGGGAGTTTCCAGAATTGTTCTTGGATGCCACTTGCCATTTCTTCTTAAACATTTGTTTACCTGCATTTTGTTGACACTGTTTATTTTGTTTCTTACCAAAATTGAATGAGGAGTTCGAGAATCCCTTGGAAAAGGAGGGCTGTAAAATATTCCCTGTCTCAGAATTACCCCCCTTTCATCACACTTTTTCATCATCTCTGCAGTAGTGGGGCCAAAAACTAAATCTCCATCCAAAGGAAAATTTAAAATCTCTTTTGTCAACAACATCTGGAAGGTTCGAGAACGCAGCTATTCAAACTTCCTTAAAATAGTACCAGTGGCCATAGCCCAGGAAGAGCTATTAAAGTGATCCACACACTGTACACAGCAAGTAGTGACTTGAACAGTAGAAGAAATTAAATGTTTTAAGACAGATTTTTCTTAAGTAGAAGAAAGCACAGACAAAACATTCCCCATACTTTCACAAGTAGTCAGGGTAAACCATAATATACGAGTCCGACAATTCAAAATGATGAAAATCAGAGTTGCAGAAACATATCCCCCCCCCCAATAATTATCAGTAATCTTCCCAGCCTTAATAGAAATACTAGGATTGGAATTAACTAAGTATTTAGCAGCAGAAGGAATAACTAAAGCTATAAGCAGGTTTGGGAACAAAAATTATAACACCTTAAAAGATCATAGGCAGTTACTAGGCTACTGGCCCTGAGGCCCTTACAAGCCTATCCAAGAATTTAGCTCATGTTCCAACAAGTCACATTCTATTTGCCCTTTTAGGGGCAGATAGCTGACCGGCAGGAATATTGCAGGCAGTAACACAAACATCCTCCAACATAGACAAAACTGGAGGAATGGATGCAGGTTCTGGAAATGTCTTCTGTAACAGCTCATAGTATTTTCTGAAGGACTGAGAAACCTCAGTGCTCTCCCTCTGAAATCCCTGGCACATTTTAGAAGTAGTCTGAGAGAAAGAGAGGCACCCACAGGAGAGAATCAGAATCTGATCTATCCTCATGAGTCTGAATCACAAATCTTAGAGGAAAACCCTGAATGTGTTCATTCTCCGAATATTTGAAAATAGTACATGGGTTCAGTCAAGATTGCAATTTTAGTGACATTTCCTGCTTTAGTGTTGAAATATATTATTTTATTTTTATTTATCTACTTGTTTTTTGCTTCTGGACTGTTTTGTAGCCCTTTTCCCCACCATTGAATGCCTTCATTTTTAAAGAACCCGTGAAAGATTATATGCATTTCAACACTACCTTTCTCCTTCAGTTTTCTGATTTGCAGATAGTGGGCATGCAGAAAGCATCATTGTTCTTGTTTAGTAGGGGTTCTTACTTTCTGGTGAACTGTTTTGATTTAACTTGCAAATAAATAAGAAAATAATAAATGCAATTAAAAGTGCTGCAAAGTAGAAGGGTACAGTTAACTGAGAATGACACACATCACTTTTCAGAGAAATACAATTCCTTGAAGATGGATAATTGTGTGCTTATTAAGTTGTAAAATGTTAGTGAGACTGATATGATTGCTGTAACATGCAGTTTATTTCACAATTTTAAATGTTTAACAAGTAATGTCACCAAATTGAGAGATAAAACAGAAACAACCCTGATCTAACTATTAATTTAGATTGTGAAATAACATTTTCAGACATCTGAGTTATGGGCTGTACATATTACATCCAGGAAAACACCATGCATGCATTGGAGCAAGCAAATGTGATAGTCGACTTAAGTTGGTTTTCAGACTGTTGGTAGACTTTGCTGTAAAACTACTGTAGTTAGAAGTGTAATTCAGAATACTGTTTAGCCATTCATGAAATCAATAATTTCAGCATTGCAGAGCAGAAGAGATATTTTCTAATCCCTATCATAATGAACTAACAGAAATTTATTAGTCTTCACCCATCATCTTGTTGCTGTAAGAGAATCAGTATTTAATCAATTTATAATGGACTAAGTGAATCCTATTTGATTGAAACTGAAGAATCCTATTTCATGGAGAGTACAACATTACCTAGGCTCTGACAACCTCTGAGTTAAGCAAGTTACTTAGAAGAGTAGAGAAGTCTGTCCCAGCAATGGTGGATGTAGTCAAAGCTCCCTACAAAAGAAAATGCTGTTGGGTTGCCTGTTTCATCATTTGTACTCAGCTGAATAGGTTTCACTCAGTCTGGCTGTGATTACATAACTTTATCAAAAAAGACCAGGTACTCTTTGGTTATTTTAACTGAAAATGCCCATAAGACCTGTTCTGCTGTCTGTTCATTGCTTGCTTGTGTGCGAACACGCACATACACACACACACACACACACACACACACACACACACACACACACACTCACTCAGTCACAAAGTAGAAGTCATATACCTCGTTTTTAAGCCTTTACATATTGCTGAGTGAGAGAAAAGCGTAGTTTTACCTAGAAATAAGTACACAGCCTAGCAATTATCCACACCTTGTAATCAACCGTAAGTTGATACTAGAGCAGAATGAATCAAATGGTTTTCAACAGAATGACTTTAGAGAGATAATATGATATTGCTTTAGGATGCGCCATATGTTCCTATTTTAGCTGCCATATATAATCCAGAAAACATGGGCTTGCCATCTGCAGACATGCCTTTCTCTGTATTAAGAGATCAAGAGGTATGCATGGTTTTCACCTTTCGCTCTTTGCTTTTGTTTGTTGGAGAAGTAAGTAATGAATGCACTTAAAGGGAATGACAGCTTGGTGGTCAGGGTAGGGATAAGAGCAAAAAATACTTGCACAAAGGAGAAAAAAGCTTTTTGGAAACAAACATTAGACAATTGCATTATACACATGTGTGATACATAAATTACATTTAGGCCTTTCCATTCGTCCATGGTATAAAGACTTCATTGTCATACATAAAATTGTATAGGTTCATAGGTAGGTACTAGGCTATCGGCCCTGGGGCCTATACAAGCCCAGCCAAAAAGGTACCCTGGCTTTTGCCACCCAAGAAAATTATTTTCCTGTGCCACTGCCGAGCGGAGCCACAGAAGTGATCCCCGGGGTGAATTTCCTATTTCCCATCCAATCATCAATATTTTTCTTGAAGAGTGCTAATGAGGAGCTTTGTTTGATATAGATAGGTAGTTTATTCCAGAGTATGGGAAGTCTCTGGGACAGGAATATATCCCTCCGGCATGTTCTGTTTATTGTGGTGACAAGGTTTAGGTCCCTAGAGCGTGTAGCTTGGAGGGATTGGGATTTCTTTAAGTGGAGCATGTCCAACAGCTCTGGGTTTGACATAGCTTTGTATGTTAGGCAGAGATCATCTCTGAGTAGGCGATATGTGACGGAGTAAAGCTGGAGTTTTTTTCAGACTGTCTGTGTAGGGCATCTGTTTAAGGCCAGTAATCCTCTTTGTGAGGTATTTCTGCAGCCTTTCCAGTTGTTGTAGATGTCTTGTGAGGTACATACCAAAAGGGGTCTAATGAGTGATGAGTAGAGGGGAACAATGACCTCTTTTTTTTCTGGATGAGAAACCTTTTGTGATGAGGTGTGCTACATAGAAGGATTTCCTGACTACTGTGGTGATGTGATTATCAAAAGAGAGACTACTGTCCACCTGTGTCCCAAGGTCTGTTATCACACTTTCGGTGTTAAGTATACTACCGCCTATGTTGTAGTTCATGGGTACAGAGTTTTTACCAAAGGGGATGACCGTGCACTTTTTAGCATTGAGCTTGAGGCCATGGCTTTGACACCAGGCATCTGTCTCAGTGAAGCCCTTTTGTAGGATGTCCACATTGTTATGAGTTTTGATTATGGCTCCTAGTTTGCAGTCATCTGCGAACTTCGTTAGCCAAATACCTTCTGTGTTAGCCTGTACTTTAGAGAAGTAGATACCAAACAGGAGAGGACCCAGGACTGAACCCTGTGGTACTCCATTTTCACTGGTCTGAAGTCAGATTTGGAGTCTGCTACTTTCACACTGTGGGTTCTGTCAGTGAGCCAGTTGGCAACCCATTTTGTGACATAGGGATTTATACCTAGTTTAGTGAGTTTATCTATAATTCCAAAGTGGGGGGGTGGTGTCGAAAGCCTTGGCAAGATCTAGATAGGCTGTGTGAACTACCTTACCCTCGTCTACGGCTTTGGTGACTGCTTCAAAGAAGTCTATCAGGTTTAGGAGACATGATCTGCCTTTTACAAACACAAACTGGGTGGGGTCCAGAGTTTGGAGATTACCAATGTCTTTGTTTATAAGTTCCATGATGATACATTTCATGGCCTTGCAGACCAGACTTGTCAGGCTAATGGGGCGGTAGTTCCTGGGGTCCGTGGTGGCTCCCCCTTGTGGGGTGGGATAACCGTCGCTGTGCGCCTTTCAGCAGGCACAAAGCCTGAGGTGAGGCTATGACTGAACATGGTACTTAGGTGGGGTGCCAGTTCGTTCTCTAGTTCTTGTAGAACGCAGCCTAGGATGTTGTCTGGTCCCATGGATGCTTTGCTCTTAGCTTTAGAGAGTGTGGTTTTTACCTGTGCAGCCGTGATTACAGGAACTTTGCATTCTTCCGGTATAGAGATGGGCTCTTCAGGGGGTGAGAGGGGGGTAAAGTTAGCACTGAACCTGTCTGCCAGAAATTGACTTTAAAGACTCAACAGACTAGTGTGATGCACTTAAATGTGGCAGCAACATAAAAATACATTTTGGCCTTGATCCAGAGACGGTGTGGTGCTACATGAATGACACCTCACAGGAGCCCTTTGAATCAGATCTTGCTGCTTCTGCTCTTACTGAAGCTGCTGCTATTGATGCTTTTCCTACTAGCAGTTTCAGACAGAACTGGTACCATACCTGGTGACAGACTAGTTGCAACATGCTGTCAGTTGATGGGATGAAAATGTTCGCTGGAAAAGCTGAGTTGGCTTTTGTGTTTGTAGTGGTCCCTGATAGGAAACAATATTTACTATATAAAAATCACTGCTTTATTGCCCATCTTTAAGTAGGATTAAGCTGACCACCACTGAGGATGTGCTTTCAGATGCATATTTGTTTGTTTTGCTGCATGGGCAGTAGCCAGTGAAAGAAAGATGTTAACGTTTCCCAAGAAATGTGGTGAGTCTGCAGATCTTCAGATTCTGTGCACCACACTTCCCATTAACACACTGTTGTAAATTTTTTAGTGTGGACCATTGCAACAGGGTGGTGTTGACAATGCAGAAAGCTTCTGCTGACACTAGCATTCAGTGACCAGAAGGTTACTGATGACATTAGCATTCACTGACCAGGGTGGGGACGACAATAGAAGGATTCTTCTGACACTAGCATTCACTGACTAAGGTGGTGCTGACCGTGCAGAAGGATTCTGGCCATACTAGCATTCACTGACCAGGGTGGCAGTGACAGTGCATCAGGATTCTTGCCTTAGTAGCATTCACTGACCAGGGTGGATACAAAAGTACAGAAGGATTCTGGTTATGCTATAGCATTGTCAGCCACTCTGAAATTTGTGGATGTGTCCCTTAAAGCAGCACCTAGTTAATAAGAATGTCATACCAGCCAGCTTAATATTGGTTAGATTTTTTTCACTTCTGTTGCTCTCAGTCCTCTGTGGCTAGTTTTTCTAAACATTTTCAAGCCCAAATACATGTGTGTCTTTTTTTTATATTTTACAAAATGATGGTATACCAATAAGCAGCACTGTATTCCTTGAGACAGATGAGATTTATCATGATCTAGTATTACTAATTTCATTCAGAATGATTACCCGAACCTCATTTAGCCGGTATCTGACTTTGTCTGTGGTTTTCCCTTTGTCATTATTCCTGTATTAAACAGAAGTACTCTGTATTCATGACCACTTCCTTACTACCTGTGGTTCTCTAAATGCTGAGAAATGTAGTGACATCCATATCATTATTAATTTTCGACTGCTTCCGAAATGTAAAATATTCTTCCATGAAATAACTTTCAGGTGGCCCAAGAACAGGGATGACTCTTGCTTCATTCATTCATTTTTGAAGTCAACTCTATCCAATTTTCAAATGTTTTTAACAATGTAGTAAACCCATTGATGGTCTACAGAAAGGTCACCCAAGAAAAGCATCTACCCGGCTTGGGTAGTTAAGGAGTGTTGTAGTGTAACTTCTTGGGTTTTTCTGCTGCTTGTGTATCCCTGTACTATTATAATATTTATGACATTGTAACTTATATAAATTCTCCTTGCATACTGTTTTGTTTTTGTAGTTACTGCAGCAGGTGATGGGTCAAAAAGTGCATGGTGCAGTCCATGCATCTTAAAAAAAATAAAATGACCCATCGGTAAATAAAATATGCTTGCATACCTTTCATAGTAAAATAAACCCACCTTTTTTATTAAAGCTTTTTCTTTGCAGAAGATTGTGGAAGAAACTACAAAATCCTAAACAGTTGGCTTAGAAGAACTAGAACATTGCACAAAGTTACTGATTAGTTTTTTTTTATTTTTGGATAGTTGAGGTTATGAAGAATGGCTGGGTAGCATACCTTTCAACTGTTCTGAATTTGCTGGACATTTCCAAATTTTCTTTCAAAATAACAGGGTACTGTGAACTTCCTAGAGGGCCCTTTAAGTCATGATTTGTTTACACTTGGTTTCTCCTCACTAGGCTCATATCTTCAACCGCATGTTTTTCTAGAAATAGGTCAAGGCTGTGGCTCCCATCTGTACACAAAGTGCTTGGATTCATGTTCATAAAGTGAGGCAGGGTATGCACTACTGATGTGCTCTGACATTAAACCAATGTCTTATCTACCTGAGCTTGTAGTGCAGGTGGATGTAAACAATCCCACATAATTTTTGAAAGAAGCCTAAGGGAATTTCCACATTATCCCGGTCTAATTACCCCTAGTTTGTGTGAATGCCCCCTCACTTCTGATGTTCCCCTGAAAATAGGCCATGCATGATTATTAGAATTAACCCAGACAACACAAGTAAAGCAAATAAATAAGAAAAAGTAAGACTACAGCAAGATGCTGCATATATGTGAATCAGATAGTGGCACTGTCAACAGTCCTGGTTAGATTTGTATTGTTAGTTTTTGCCTCTGACTGTTTATTTGCCCGAGATTTTCCATAAACAGCCATTTTTAACATCTATTAAATGCCTGCCTTGGTTTCCTAACTTAGCTTTATTACCAGCATGCTGTTTGATATACTTAGTGTTATGAGTCATTACTTTTGCAACTTTCAGTAACATTCTTTAAGTGGGTTATTATAGCAATAACCCATGCCTGGGTGTGGGTAATGCTGGATTTACCCACGGTTGGCGTGGTTTGGTCGCCCTCGGGACCAAACAAAGCCAACCGTGGGTAAATCCAGCATTACCCACACCCAGAAGTGGGTTATTGCTATTATACAATGACATTATTTAAGAAAAAACATAATTACTTTTCTTAAATAATGGCATTGTATAATGCCTCCTTGCTGCCCTTCCGCAGCTGTCTTGTATTCCGCGGCAGTTCTGATGTACTGCGCATGCGTATGCCTATGCAGTACATCAGAGCTGTGGGCAAAAGCAACGGAGAAAGCAGGATCTCCATTGCTTTTTACTGTTTCGCTATGTTAAATGGGCTTAACATAGCGAGACAGCTTTAAAATAAGCAACAGAGATTCTCCGTTGCTTTTTTAAAAGCTGTCTCGCTGTGTTAAACCCATTTAACATAGCGAGACAGTTTTGAAAAAAAGCAGCGGAGAAAGCAAGATCTCCGTTGCTTTTTACAAACTGTTTCGCTATGTTAAATGGGTTTAACATAGCGAGACAGCTTTAAAATAAGCAACGGAGATCTCCGTTGCTTATTTTAAAGCTGTCTCGCTATGTTAAACCCATTTAACATAGCGAGACAGGTTTAAAAAAAAAAGTAACGGAGAAAGCAAGATCTCCGTTGCTTTTTACACACTGTGCCGCTATGTTAAAGGAGTTTAACATAGCGAGACAGCTTTAAAAAAGCAACGGAGATCTCCTTTGCTTTTTTTAAACCTGTGTCGCTATGTTAAACTCCTTTAACATAGCGAGACAGTGTTTTAAAAAAGACTTATACTAATGGAAAAAGTCCGGGCGACCGGACCTTTTTCCATTAGTATAAGTCGATTTACAATGTGCACGCTGGCCAATCAGCGTGCACGTTTTGGAATATTAATGGAGGGGTCATGGTATAATTCCGTTTATGTGATATTTAGTTCCAGCAAATGGGTAAACTTCTCTTTTGGCTTCACTGTTGATGTACTGCAGCATTTTTTCTGGTGTTTCGTCACTTTTGATGACTAACCAGTCACATTTTTGCAGCTTTATCTTCCTTCACCTTAAGCTGACTGGAATGTTGGCAACCTTACTACTGGCGTTACTACCAGCTTGTTTGTTCCAGACATTTTTTAGACATTGAGTTTTTAATGTTATTACATGGGACCCTTTGAGACTTTCTGTGGAGCTTTATGTCCAGTGTTTTGTGGGCATTGGGATTTTGCAGCTTGTTAGTGTTTTTCACAAGTTTGCCTGTTCCTTTGATATTTTCTAGGCTTTTTAGAGGTACTCTTTGGAGTTTCAGCTGAAACATTATGCCTGAGTACGAGTCTTAGATTTCCTAGATCTGTGATTTTCTGGCTGACTTGAGTGTGGCAGTTTAATGAAGATCTTTTGAATGGCTTCTGATACTTTCAAACTTTAACTGTGTGCAAAAAGACCTGTGCTGGCAATCATAATACTTCAGATTAGTTTATTTATTTAGAGCTGTCTTAAACATTTATTGCAATCCCAGTTTTCTATATAATGTTATGTTTAGTGAAAATAGATGTTTTTTTTATGTGAATGCCAATTCTATAGATTAAATTGAGAGGAATATCCTTCATCTAAAGTGAACTTGTGCAATTTCCATGCTATGTATGATTGTGGATTTTGATATAATTAAGTGGGCTAAGCAGAAGGACATCTGTGTGCAAAAAGAAAACACAATCCATCTGTGTGTGTGTGTGTGTGTTGTTTTTAGGCAAGTACTGTTTCAGTCTTTTTCATCTGAGGAAATGAGATTCACTGAAAAGCACTTGGGTCAAACATACTACAACCAACATATGTACCACAGTACATTTATTCTGATGTGCTCATCTGACGATTAAAAACAAAAGTGGAGACCAATTTTAAAGCTTAGTTTACATTATGCAGTGGCTGTGCAAATTCAAGAGAACTGATTCTGTTATAGGAATAGATTGGCATTCCTTGACCCCACAGCTCTTTAGCTTACAAATAGTTGGAACTCAATTTCAAGCACTAGCATGGGTCTTTCAGGAGAAGGTCCTGCGTACCCTGTGTAGTGCATTGATTGTTAACCAGTTATGCATGCTGTGTAGTATTTTGCTAAATAGTTTATGGATTAATAGTGAAACAACTAAATCTGTATTGATGAACAACATGACAACTGCATATATAGTTGATGTGTGTTTGTGTATATATAAAATACATGCACACACAATCAGACATATGCACATACTTGTATGAGTTTTCCATAACAGCAAGAACTTGGGGTTAATTTGTAAATTCATGCATTAATCCTTGGTAAGGGAGTTAAGATTAATCTGTTTGGCAAGCTTCATTCAAAGGATGAAGCCCTCATGATCAAATGATCTAGCCCTTAGGGAGTCAGTTATATCTTTACCCTCACCTCTGCCTTGTTTGATTGCAGTCATACCATGGCTCTGTATTATCTCCGTTTGAAATATAAAAACAAGTTTGCCAGATTTTGGATGCCACTTCTGTCATCCAAGTATTGATCATGCACAGGAACCTATTAAGTACAGCAGCATCTCATCACAAACATAACATTTAGCTGTAGTTACAAAGTAATGACGAGCAGATCGCAGTTAGATCACATATATTTGTAACTGCAACATGGAATCTGCTGTTTTGGATGGTTGGTTATCTGAAACAGAAAATGACAACAATTTTGTGTCATTTGAGTCCTTTCCATTCCTGCAGGAAGCCATTGTGTAATAAGTGCTATGTAGCAGTTTATTCTGTGGGAATAGGAAGGATTTTTCCTAGAAGCAGCAAAATGTATTGTTACTATAAAGAAATTCATAAGAAACCTGCAATTGTGCTTTCTGTAGTGAATGAAAACCATCAAAGCATATGCAGCTTCATGCTGTAAGACAACACCTTTTGATATTAAAAGATCACCATTACAATATTCCTTTCGACTGGGTCTTTGCCTGTAGGTGTCTGTCTATCCAGCCACTCTACGAGGGTCCAGATTCCTTCCCACAGTGCATGGTGCATGTCCACTATGAGTTGCTGTATCATTAGGGTATGAGAGAAATGTATACCGTTGTTTTAGAACTTTCTTGCCACAATTTGCATTTGCAGATGTGTTCCATTGTCAGCATCATGTTCAGTTCACATTAATCAGATATTCCAGCTTTGTAGTTCAGGCAGATAAGTACCCCACTGGGGAATCTCTTTTCTTTTCTTTTTTTTTTTTGTATTCCTGTCTTTGCATTCAGGTCTTTGTCTTTGATAGCAGGGTTTCTTATGTCTCGTCGGAAAAAGGACAAGTGTAGTTGCGGTAAGCAGATTGCCTAGAGAGAAACTACTACACCATTTGTATTTTTTTTCATTTATATTTTTTATTTAGGGGCAGAGCACAATGTCCATATCTGCAATGTCTACCTGGGGTTTACATCAAAAATATTAGGAGTAGGCTCCCTTAACTAGTACTGTGATCACAAGCACCTGGAGGCCTTATGCTCTTCCACGATGTCCGTGAGTCTGTCTTCTACTTCTGATGTTCTGCTGAAAAAGCTGCATAATGGTAAGATGTACATGGGTTTGGAATGTATGGTTTAATTCTCCACATCCTGGATCACTCCAAGGTTACCAGCCCTCGTGGGAGATATTTTCAGCCTTAACTGGACATCTCCTACTCAACAACTGTCTGACATTGCCCTTTGGAGGCCAACATAATTGAGGATCTTGGCACATCTGTACAATTCAAGTGCTAATACAGTTGTTCTACAGACACCTTGTGTTGGGCAGGCCAAGAAAAATCATGACTGATTATCTCATAGAGGTGCCACAGGTTATTTAGAGAAGAGGATGAGGGCTTCAGCTTGGCTATATGATTCCCCCAGCTCAGAAGAAAAGACCTTTGGGGAGACATCTCTCCCAAAAAGAGACAAAAAAACTAAACACATTCCCCCTCCTTCAGATGCATCCCGCATACTTTCCAGACAGGCTGCTGGTGGACAAATCCCCCTCCTATTCCCAGGTTGCACTAGAAGACTGGTTCAAAGTAGCTCAGCTAAGTCTACTACCCTTCAGAGCAAAAGAAGGGGGGGGGGGACCAATCCTGTGATGAGAGGAAGAACCAAAGGATATGGAAGAGGAAGACTTAGACTATCTTTACGAGATTTCCTGTCCCCCAGGGTGCGACGTTGAATTCACAGTTCCTTCTGATTTTCCATCTGAGGAGGTCTCTTGGTGATAACCCTATCAGAATGAAAGAGTTTTTTTTAAGTGGCAGAGCTGAGATGCTTCAGATGCTCAGAAGCGGTATTTCACGGTTCTGGAACTGGAAACCTCCCAAGGATGTACTTATCCTTCCTGTCCTGTGAGCCCTGAAAGATGTTTTCATTGTTATATCTCAAGCACCTGACACCCAACTTACTGCAGAAAAAAGTAGTTTAGATTTTATATACTCACATGTACCTATAAAGAACTCAGTAGCTGACCCTGCATTGCTGCCTGTGGAACTGAAGAAAGGAGCAATTGGGCTCTTGCTGCAAGCTTCCTGCCTAATAACAAAGCAGATCCATGGGCAGGGCTGGACAGAAAGCAGTCATCTCTACCACCTTGCTCTTCAGAGCCATTAACTGTTGGACACAAATGATAAAGTTGTTATTGGTTGTCCTGGACCACTTAAGAGAGAAGACTGGAGAAGGGTCTCAAGCAGATCTAGAAACAAAACTGTTCCAACTCACCCAAATAGCTGTCAGGTGGCCAAATACTTGATATGGCCATGTTGTGTAGCTATAATGGACTGGACACGTCATTTAATGCTGATGACAAAGGCTCGGGCATTAGGAGACATGCCTAGCTGAGACTACATCTCCCACCAGGAGATTTCAAGCCAAATCTGATAAATGCTGATGTGGGGCAAGGACTTGCTCTTTTAGGGGTGTACAAGAGAAGTCTTCAAAAAAATGGAGGAAAGGGACAAGACTGTGGAAGTGGTCAAACAGCTCTTTAATTCTCAAGTGCCCAGATACAACAAGAATTTCCTTACAAACTAGTCCCTCCTGCTGCATGCTGTGTAAAGATAAGCAGCAAAAATATTAAGACTCAGTTTTAAAGGAGATGGCAAGGGCATAAAATAGGGAAACGGGGGGGGGGGTCAAATGTCCACTGTCCTCAAGGATTAACCATGATACTGTGCCACTCTCACCCTTCCCTCCCCTTTAACAAACTGTCTTCCCCCCTAGCCCCACCAAAAATAATTGCACAAA
The DNA here is from genome assembly GCF_019279795.1 of Protopterus annectens. Taxonomy (NCBI): domain Eukaryota; kingdom Metazoa; phylum Chordata; order Ceratodontiformes; family Protopteridae; genus Protopterus; species Protopterus annectens. The sequence continues at coordinate 379,148,217 of NC_056748.1, forward strand.
GCTATCCCCATGCCTTCCCATTTAGAACGGTATCACATCAGATACTTGGGTCCTCTAAATAACCAGAAATTGGTACACCCTCTAGATGGCCATGTTCCCAAAATGTGCAGACATTCAGCAGGTCCACAAGAAACTGAAGAAACTGATGACCCTTAACATCCCAGACCACTTCCTACAGGGAGTCATCAAAGAAGTTCTAATTTTCAACATGGGAAAGCTTCTGCTTTAGGCTGTTCCTAGTCTCAAGGAAGGAGGACATTTAGAGGCCAGTCTTAGATCTCCCAAAGTTTAACACTTTTCCGAACTACACTATGCACTTCCTAGGATGCATACTTTAATTCCTAATCCCTCAACTTAATACCTTCATCCAGTTCACTCAAACACTCTGATTCTGTTGTACATTACTGCAGAATTTATTTACAACATGGATTAGATATTTTACATATGTATGAATAATCAACTTTTTGTATTTTCAACTGTTGCATTTTTGAATCTCTTTATGATTGTAAATTTAGATTTCTTCTGTAATATTCTTTGAGGTCTAAGACTGGAATTGGTAGTTGTGATTAGTGCTGCATCCTGGTTAACAAAATAAATAAGTAAATAAAATGAATTTAAAATGATAATACTCCAGACACAGTTAGCCCTTCTAAATCCAGGGGCTCACTTGATAACCTTGGATCTGAAGGATGTCTGTCTTCACATCCCTATTCACAAAGATCAGATTTTTTCCTCAAATTCTTTGCAGGGGTTGGCAATTCCAAGAATTTCTGTGAATTGACTGGCATGTGTAATAGCCTTCTACAGATGAAGCAGTATCCATATCTTCCAATACAAGGACAGTTGCCTAATTCACGCAGCTTCTCAGGAGACAGTACTCAGGGCTCTGTTCTTTATTATGGACCTTCTGGAGCATCTAAGGTTTACCTACAACCTTCCAAAGTCATGCTTACTGCCCTCCAAAGGCTGGCTTTTTTATGATTCCTTCTGAACAGCTTATTCTGAAGGCTTTCCTCCAGCAAGACAAGGTGGAAAGCGACCATAAATACTTCCTGAATTTAGCAGACAAGAAACTTGACACAGCCAGGGAGTTCTTCAGAGCTGTGGGCTTCATGGCCTCAACCATCCTGATGGTGTTTCATGCCAGGGTTTACATGACGAAAATTGGTGGTACCTAAGGTCTATGTGGAGTCACCACTCACATTCTCTGGAACAGCAGATCCCCATCCTTTCTTTTGTATCAAAAGAGGTACAATGGTGGACCAATCAATGCAGCCTAAACTTTGGGAGTCCCTTTTGCATAAGAGACCCACAACCAATCCATTACCAGAGATGCCTCAAACACACCCTGGCGAGCATAATTCCAGAACTTAAAGGGCCACAGTGTGTGGGCTCACCAACAGAAAAAAAAACATATGAAATAAATGCCAGCCCTCATCTTGGGCTTAAGGGCCATCGACCAGTTGTGGATAGAAGGAACTCTACAAATGGTGACAGACAGTATCACAGTGATGTGGTGCCTCATTAAGCAAAGGGGCTCTGTAGGCCAGCAGTGTCCACCTGGGAACTTATAATACAATACAAAATATCGCCCAAGGCAGTTTGCATTCCCTAAGAGATGTCCACATTGCCAGACTAATTGTACATGGCAAAGGCAGACCCTCAAGGGTGGATGTTATAATGGGAGGTCTTCTTTCAAATAGTCCACAGAAGGGGTGTCTGTCAGATAACCCTGTTTGCATCCCTGGAAAACATCTGACTCAGTTTTGCTCAAGAAACTTGTGAAAGGAGGGTTCAGACAGCAGATGCATTCTCCATAAGCTGGGCAGTATGAAATGTCTGTTATTCCTCCCATACCTTTCCTCCCCAGGATAATCCATAAGTTGAGGAAGGAATGGCAGAAGATGCTCCTAAAGTTACCTTTTTGAATTGGACAGCACTGGTTCTCCCTGGTCATGGAGCCAGCAAGCGCGGTATCACCACTCAGTATATTGGACCTTCTGACTTGGAGGAAGGGATCCCTTATACACCCTGCTGTGCAAACAATCATCTCCTAGCATGATTGATCAAATGTTGATACCGTTCAGGCACCTTTACTTGTAAGATATGCTTAATGTCTTTAGAGAGGCAGGAAGGCTGAATATGCTGTGTAGCCACAGCAGCGGTACCCTTGGGCCTTCAGTACCTCAGTGAGCTGCTAAAGGCAGGTTTGGCATATATTTTTAAGCTTCATCTCTTGGCCATGTCTACCTTTTTTTCTCTCTGGATCCACCTCTAGCTTCGATACTTCCAGCCAAACCATTCTTGTAGGTGGTTCAGCATATTAGGATATTCAAAAAGAGGTTATCCCCATTCTTTTGACCTCGACTATGCGCTGGAAAGATTGTGCATACTCGTATTGAACCGGCAGTAATTTCATCCATGAAATTCCTGATAGCGGAAAATATTTTATTGTTGTCCTTCACCTCAGTTAGAAGAATGTTAGACCTACGAATCTACATGTGCTTAGAACCCTTCCTGGTTTTTCTCAAGGACTGAGTGAGCCCCAAAATTAATCTTCCCTCCATACCTAAGGTAGGGCCAGAGTTTACAGTTTCCTGTGTTCTTTTCCAATCCCCAGAATAAGGTGGAGAGAATTCTGTACACCAAAGATGTGCACAAGCAGTTAAGATTCTACTAGAATTGGACTAAGGACTAGAGGAAGGCAAAACTGACTGATCTCCCACTCTGGAAGGAAAAGGGAGAACCTATGTATAAACAAACACACTCTAAATGGTTTTCCCACTGCATTCAGTTCTATTATATTAATAAGGGCGAACTGCTGAAAGTTCTAGTTAGAGCTCACAGCACCAGGACCATGGTTTCCTTGATGGCTTTTATGCAAGTGGTTAAGTACCCAGTCTATTCTTGAAGCTGCAGCTTGGACGTCTGTCCACATCTTTTCCAAGCATTGCAAACTGAACACTCATTTTAAGGCCAGAACAGAATATGCCAAAACTGTCCAGCAGGGCATCGTGAGCAGTAGTCATTGCACTTTGCTCACCAGCCACTCCACCTAAAGATCTAGGAATTATAACGGTGATCTAATGTAGAATATAGTACAGCTGTGTAGGTACCTTACCATAATGAGAGATGTTTGAATCGATCGATATTGCAGTAGTATCTCTCTCCCACCTTCCCCTCTGAAAAGGTTCCTGTAAAACCCTTCCTTTATGGCTGGTGTGGGGAAACAGAAGAGCAAACATGCATATTTGGAAGTAATTTCATGATACAATTATCTGTACTGTTTGCAATTCTTGTATAAGAACAACTGTTTGATTTTATATTTAAAAAAAAAAAAAATTTTTTTTTACTAACACTGCTTTTACAGTTTAGTCTGCAGCATAATCATTGTGAGGTGGGGTAACCCAAATGTTAATATTTTGTTGTTAAAGTATGTATATTTTAAAGACCTGTTGTTAAGGTAACTATTCTTAATTTTACACACACACACACACACACACACACACACACACACACACACACACACACACACACGCGCTGTATTTTTTTTTTTTTTGTTTTCATAGTTTTCCTTACATTTCCTTTTGTTTGTGTGTTCTGCTTTAGGTTGGTGGTTCGTGAGCACAGCAGAAGAGCAGGGCTGGGTACCTGCTACATATTTGGAGTCTCAGAGTGGAACCAAAGATGATTCGGAAATCAGCACATTAAAGACTGGGGAAGGTAGGACCTCACTGATTTGAGGCCACCGGAAGACATAATGACTAATTGTTTGTCAACAGTAGCATTTCTTACATCAGGGAATGTGTATTTACTTCCAACCAGCTGATGAGAATAAAAGACAATTTGGCAGGCAAAAATCTTTAAGAACTAAGTCTGCCTCACTTTGGTTTTAGTTATAGTTCCTCATTTAGAGTTATTCTTTGGAGATGTGTATCTCATCCTTTTTAATTCCATTTCACTAAGATTCTGGTCAGATAGATTGGTTACTGAGTACTCTAATTAAGCAATATTGCCTGAACAGCTAGTTATTTCCTGGTAAGTAGTGACTCACCACCCATAGTAGTCAGTAATACAAGTAGGAACAGGCAAGATTTATGTTTTCTATACCCAGACAATGTGTGCTTGACATTGCCTTACTGGACACCTCCAAAATGTTTGGGACTGGTGAACAGTCTGTCGTTGATCTGATACAGCTCACCAGTGTGTGTAAATAATGCATAAATAAAGTGATGAGATAATTTAATGTAATAGTTGGTGTTACAGCCTGCTGTGGTTTAAAGAAAAAGAACCAAGTCAGCAGGATAGGGTTACACCTGCTTCTCCTGTCCAATACTCAGTCACACCTGACTTTTCTGTAAGAATTCACACACTGCTTAGTACTAATTTTTCATGTGTGTTGTGCAAATTTCAGAAATTTGTTTTGTTTTAACAGAATTATTTTCTTTTTCTAATTCTGAAGTACCCCATTGCAGATAACCAGTTGCTGTTATAACACTATAACGGTTTGAAACAGAGTTGATATCTGTATGTGATTAGTGCACAAAGACTTGAAGCAGTGGGACATCTTCATTATCACCCTGTAAATCCCACATCAGTACAAGCACTCCTAAGAAGTTACTAATATTCCTTGGATCTATGATGCATCGTAATATGGAGAGCTGTGAACCCATGGAATGGACTACCATAATGAATGGTACGGGTGAAATCCATGGAGGAATTTGAAAGAGCATGGGATAGGTAGATAGAGGATAATGGTGACGGGGAGGATGAAGAAGAGAGAGAATATTAAAAGGTAGAATAGCTAAGCTAGCTGTCTCCTTCAGCTAGTAAGCGTATTTTGCGTAGTATAATGCAACCGCCATTAATACCCACATCACATCAAAAGCTAATCTATCCGGGGTAGAAAGAATGGCACATCACATTCCATCTTCCCATGACCATTTGCACTCCTGTTAATACCCATATTGAAATCCATTCTAATATCTGAAAACCACCTTCTAGGTTCTAAAAAAGCCTTTTTAGTTTCCACAGAGTGTACGTTTATATGGGTGTCTTCCCATATAAAGCACATTCTGCATCTCTCAACATGCTGATCCTTCATGATCAAACTGACATCACTTCATCACAAAAATTGCTACCCTTCATCCACTATCACTTTTTCTTTTTGTATGTGAACCAGATTTATCAACCTTTACTGCCATCTCCAGTCAGTGTATATAGTAAAAATGTAATCTCAGCATCCAAATTGTGAAATGTAGCAAATAAGTATGATGATTATCACCAATGTATATAATCCTCCCAGGTACCACGGCATCCAAGCTGTGACTGTACCAGATAAGTACAATATGTCTATCACCAGTGTATATAATCAGCCCAGGTACCTCTGCATCCAAGCTGTGAATGTACCAGATAAGTGCAATATGTCTGTCACCATTGTATATAATCCTGCCAGGTACCTCGGCATCCAAGCTGTGAATGTACCAGATAAGTACAATATGCCTATCACCAGTGTATATAATCAGCCCAGGTACCTCTGCATCCAAAGCTGTGAATGTACCAGATAAGTGTATATAATCCACCCAGGTACCTTGGCATCCAAGCTGTGAATGTACCAGATAAGTACAGTATGTCTATCACCAGTGTATATAATCAGCCCAGGTACCTCTGCATCCAAAGCTGTGAATGTACCAGATAAGTACAATATGTTTATCACCAGCATATATAATTCCAGGTACTTCAGCATCCAAAGGTGGAAGTCAGAATATTTCTTAACACGTCTATTGGCCGTCTTGTTTATATTTTATTATTTATTTTTAGCATTCCCTCTCCGTCCCATTAATAGTAGGAATGTACTATTCATGTGCATACATACTCATTATGACAGTTTTTTTTAAATCTGTCCTTTATCCATTTTGGTTTCAGCAGTCTCATTTAATAAATCAGCTAATTCCTTCCCTTGAATCACTTTTACCTGCATCCCTTGACATGAATAATACACGAGTCCACCAGTTCCTCCACATCAACAAAGTTTACAACAGCTAAGTCAAGACTGACCCTCCATCTGCTGCTCATACTGTCTCCCAGGCTGTCTTACAATAACCATAGCCCTCGCTTTTTTAGCGGAACTCCATCACTTGTCACAACATTTTGCTAACCCCCAATTCTGTCCTTCAGTATTCATTCCTAAGTTCCCAATTTCAGCTTCTGTCCTCAAGCTGCTGTCCATTAAAACCGTAACATCCAGATTTCATTGCAGAATGTAGTGGATGTAAGCCACATACTTGCCACTTTACCTACACTTATTAAAGTTTAAATTTGCCATTTTGATAATATTTTACTGTATGTACACTGCTGTACTATCTAATTATTGTATATTGCTTGTATTTCCGTGGAGCTTTTCTCCCCGGGCCTCCACTGAAAATGGGCTTCTGGCCCAGTCGGACTTTCCCAGTAAACAAATGTAAATAAATAATAAATCTGTCTCTTTTGTTTCCTAGGATTCACCTTCTCAACTTTGTCTTCCTCTTTCTTGAGTGTCAAGGGAATATACAAGTTTCCCTACCGCTCATTTTCTTCTCCATCTTCTGTAGCTTCTCCCACCTCATTTTTCTACTTAATCTTTTTTGACTCTCTGTATCAGTGCCAAAGTAATTGAAATTTCCCCAACTTCTTATCTTCCACCTGTTCTTGTCCTGAAGCCTCAGTACTTCTGACAGTCTGTTTAGTGTGATATGTTCCTGGTGCACTTTCTGATAAAAAAAAAAAAAAAAAAAAAAAAATCACCTTTGCTCTGCTACCTTTATTACAAGAAAGCAGTGTTCAATTTACCACATAGTGCACATATTTTATTTGATCACCTCCTGAACCTGATGGTTTAACTCTAGAAGGTGTAAACAGTTTTCATTACGTTAGCCAAATGTGCTAAAAACCCCACAAAGCATTTGGCTGACCCTCAAAAAATAATAAGACATTTATATCTACATAGAAATAAAAGAACACTGCATATGTTTTACATTTCTCCTCTCAAATTAATTTGTATCTTCCAGTTTCCTGTCTAGAACACCTTACTTATTTTTAAAATTAGATAACATTCGTCTACACTGTTTAATCCAAAACAAGATATAATATTTACACTGTTATTTTAAAAGATATACTCTGGCTCAGCAGTTTTTCCAGTTGTATGCTAAATGGCGAATCATCCAATTGTGCTGTATCCTTCTGTACTTGATGCTTTTATCAATAAAACATATTCAAATATTAAAGGTTTGCATTATACATCTTAGCATTTGCAGTTATTAAAGCAAAAGCATTTGGTACAGTGAATATCATTTATATTTTCAGCAGTTGTCCTGTCAAAAAACTGGATTAGAATCTGGAAATCTTAAACTTTTATAAAGCAAACAAACTAGACGCCACATCTAGTTGGGACAGAAGCAGAACAAACTTAAGTCTGCATAAAGGCTTCCTAATTAACCACACTGAATTAATTTTCATTTTCTTGGACTACTTGGGGAGATTGTGATTTAGCTAAAAGATCAGACTTCCAACAGTACCCTTTTCTCAACCTGGCAATAAACACAACTTTTGCACTGCCTCCCAGTTGGGCCCTTACCTCCTATTATCATTAAAACATCAGGAATGGCAGAAAATCATATTATCCATCAAGGCAGTCCATTATAAGAAGTAATTTCCTCATTAGTGTTTACTTCGGTCTTTGTCGTGCAAAGACTTAGAAAGTGCTATAGCTTGGCTGGGTTTTATACTGTTGTATAGCACAGGCCCAGGATATCACAAGTTACATTTAGATAGAAATAATAGCAGTTGTTATCCATAGAGTTTTCCAAAGTCAGTATATCCTTCATCAGTCCACAGAGGTCAATAGCTTTTCAACCATGATTTCACTATCAGAAGTGCTTTTCCAGAATCACCAACAGTCAAAGTGCAAACCTCA